>NW_026610682.1:0-192583 GCF_029499605.1 Hyla sarda
TTAATTGGATCATTTGAGTAGCCAGCACACCTGTGCAGGTAGGGCATGACATGATAGGCAGCTGCCTTGATAGCGGGTGGGTGCTGAATGTTCCTAATTGACAAAATAAGATTAATGCTTATGACAGAAATATAAAGATCTCATCCCTTCCCAATATCGCGCCACACCCCCTACCCCTTAATTCCCTGGTTGAACTTGATGGACATATGTCTTTTTTCGACCGTACTAACTATGTAACTATGTAACATAACATGGGGGGGTCTCCTGGCTGTTCACACAGGTGTGTCATTGCTGTACATTGACCATGCATTGCTTCTGTGGTATTGCAAAGGCAAAGACAAATGCTTCCAGCCATCCATTGCACTAATGGATTGGTCATCAGCTGGCTGTCTATGTCCCGCATCAATATAGACAAAAGTACAGAGGGTTAGGCTATGCTATAGTGCACCTACCTGATGCATCAGAAGGTGCGAGGCCCTTGCTAAATTCTGTGCACAGACTTTGAGATCTATGCTTTAGACTGTATCTAAACCTGCTCCAACATGGACTGACATTCTGGCCTACTTTCAGCCGATGCGACTTGTCTGTCGCTGAACAGTCGCTTTTTATGTATTCAGCACCTATGTATAATGTTGTAAAAATGCTCTAGAGCTAAAGTCGCAGAAATGTCACACATATTTGGCCTGCAACTTTCTGTGCGACAAATTCAGACAGGAAAAATCAGTATAAATCCTTAGAAAATTATCCCCCAGTGTCTCCATCTGCTGGCGGTATTGAATAAGCATTGCTGCACTGATGGGGTATGCATTAGACGAAAAAAAAGAAGAAAAAGAAGAATAATACGCCCAGAAAAGAGGCGAAAAGGAGAAAAACGTAAAAAAACGTGAAAAAAAGTAAGAGGAAGAGAAGGGAAAAAAAGGTGGAAATGGTTTAAAAGTGATTTCGGCGGAGAAATATATATATATATATATATATATATATATATATACGCGCACACACACACATATATATAAACGTATTCTCCGTTGAGATATTGCAGCCGCTGCTGTGTCCCAGGCCCAGGAGCCTTAGCACTGTGCTGTGATGTCACTCAATACCACTGACATCACTAGGTGTAAACAACATCTCTCCTTTGCTGTGTATGTGACTATGGAGCTGTTTGGTGATGTCGTCTATTATGGCCTTCATAGAAGCAACAGGAGATTGTTGCATCCATCTAGAACCCTCAGAACTACAGTGCTATGATGTCACTCACTTCCACAGGCCTTGCAGAGTGTAAACAACAACAACCCAGCTTTGTTGTGTATGTAACCATAGGGATTGTGATGTCACCTAGAACCTTCACAGCAGCGACAGCTTTATGAGGAGCATCAGCACTGCTCTGCCTGAGCAGAACCATCACCGCCATAGGTTGTCAAATAACCCGGATTTAACCCACACAGGTAAGTCCAATGGGGTGCAGGCATGTCCTCTGTGCTTACAGCTTCCGTGGGTGTTGTTTGATACCGTTTGGGGACAGCCAAGGAGGCATCTGCAGGCAACAAAGGTAGGTGTGTGCTTGTGTGTGTGTTTCCTATGCAGATCCTAAGCCCAGTGTCACATGCAAGTAGGAGGAGTAAGAAGGGTTCCTGGCAAATCCGGGTTATGGATTGCATTTAAAAAGGCCCCGTGGGAGTGCAATGGGCCCCTGTCTTGCTGCTTAGCAATAATGGTATGGGTTTAGGTTCTGCTGTGTGTACTGGTCGGTTGACTGCCCCCCAGCCCAGAGTGTGCATGGAAAATTGTCTGGCAGCCTCCCTGACAGCAAGCAGTGATAGTGCCCATGAAGGGGACCTTGTTGGGCCCGCCCCTTTCACGGTTATCGCTTCTCGCCTTTTGGCTAAGATCAAGTGTAGTATCTGTTCTTATCAGTTTAATATCTGATACGTCCCCTATCTGGGGACCATATATTAAATGGATTTTGAGAACGGGGGCCGATTTCGAAGCTTGCTTCCGTCGCCCTATGCATTGACCCGATATGGCAGTATCTTCGGGTACAGTGCACCACCCCCTTACAGGGTTAAAAAGAAAGATTCCTACTTTCATTGCTACCTGCTTGCTGGCTAGCAGCTAGCCAGCCCTGTGGGCCTTGCTGCTGCTGCTGCTGCTGCAGCCAAAAAAACAAAAGGTGGTGCTGCTGCTGCTTTCTGCTGCTTCTGCTTGTGTCTGGCCGCTGTTGGAGCGTCCAGGCACAGGACTTCTGCTGCTGCTGACTAAATGGCCTCCTTAATTGGATCATTTGAGTAGCCAGCACACCTGTGCAGGTAGGGCATGACATGATAGGCAGCTGCCTTGATAGCGGGTGGGTGCTGAATGTTCCTAATTGACAAAATAAGATTAATGCTTATGAAGAAATAAAAATCTCATCCCTTCCCCAATATCGCAGCCACACCCCTACCCCTTAATTCCCTGGTTGAACTTGATGGACATATGTCTTTTTTTCGACGTACTAACTATGTAACTATGTAACATAACATGGGGGGGTCTCCTGGCTGTTCACACAGGTGTGTCATTGCTGTACATTGACCATGCATTGCTTCTGTGGTATTGCAAAGGCAAAGACAAATGCTTCCAGCCATCCATTGCACTAATGGATTGGTCATCAGCTGGCTGTCTATGTCCCGCCATCAATATAGACCAAAGTACAGAGGGTTAGGCTATGCTATAGTGCACCTACCTGATGCATCAGAAGGTGCGAGGCCCTTGCTAAATTCTGTGCACAGACTTTGAGATCTATGCTTTAGACTGTATCTAAACCTGCTCCAACATGGACTGACATTCTGGCCTACTTTCAGCCGATGCGACTTGTCTGTCGCTGAACAGTCGCTTTTTATGTATTCAGCACCTATGTATAATGTTGTAAAAATGCTCTAGAAGCTAAAGTCGCAGAAATGTCACACATATTTGGCCTGCAACTTTCTGTGTGACAAATTCAGACAGGAAAAATCAGTATAAATCCTTAGAAAATTATCCCCCAGTGTCTCCATCTGCTGGCGGTATTGAATAAGCATTGCTGCACTGATGGGGTATGCATTAGACGAAAAAAAAGAAGAAAAAGAAGAATAATACACCCAGAAAAGAGGCGAAAAGGAGAAAAACGTAAAAAAACGTGAAAAAAAAGTAAGAGGAAGAGAAGGGAAAAAAAGGTGGAAATGGGTTTAAAAGTGATTTCGGCGGAGAAATATATATATATATATATATATATATATATATATATATATATATATACGCGCACACACACACATATATATAAACGTATTCTCCGTTGAGATATTGCAGCCGCTGCTGTGTCCAGGCCCAGGAGCCTTAGCACTGTGCTGTGATGTCACTCAATACCACTGACATCACTAGGTGTAAACAACATCTCTCCTTTGCTGTGTATGTGACTATGGAGCTGTTTGGTGATGTCGTCTATTATGGCCTTCATAGAAGCAACAGGAGATTGTTGCATCCATCTAGAACCCTCAGAACTACAGTGCTATGATGTCACTCACTTCCACAGGCCTTGCAGAGTGTAAACAACAACAACCCAGCTTTGTTGTGTATGTAACCATAGGGATTGTGATGTCACCTAGAACCTTCACAGCAGCGACAGCTTTATGAGGAGCATCAGCACTGCTCTGCCTGAGCAGAACCATCACCGCCATAGGTTGTCAAATAACCCGGATTTAACCCACACAGGTAAGTCCAATGGGGTGCAGGCATGTCCTCTGTGCTTACAGCTTCCCGTGGGTGTTGGTTTGATACCGTTTGGGGACAGCCAAGGAGGCATCTGCAGGCAACAAAGGTAGGTGTGTGCTTGTGTGTGTGTTTCCTATGCAGATCCTAAGCCCAGTGTCACATGCAAGTAGGAGGAGTAAGAAGGGTTCCTGGCAAATCCGGGTTATGGATTGCATTTAAAAAGGCCCCGTGGGAGTGCAATGGGCCCCTGTCTTGCTGCTTAGCAATAATGGTATGGGTTTAGGTTCTGCTGTGTGTACTGGTGGTTGACTGCCCCCCAGCCCAGAGTGTGCATGGAAAATTGTCTGGCAGCCTCCCTGACAGCAAGCAGTGATAGTGCCCATGAAGGGGACCTTGTTGGGCCCACCCCTTTCACGGTTATCGCTTCTCGGCCTTTTGGCTAAGATCAAGTGTAGTATCTGTTCTTATCAGTTTAATATCTGATACGTCCCCTATCTGGGGACCATATATTAAATGGATTTTTGAGAACGGGGGCCGATTTCGAAGCTTGCTTCCGTCGCCCTATGCATTGACCCGATATGGCAGTATCTTCGGGTACAGTGCACCACCCCCTTACAGGGTTAAAAAGAAAGATTCCTACTTTCATTGCTACCTGCTTGCTGGCTAGCCAGCTAGCCAGCCCTGTGGGCCTTGCTGCTGCTGCTGCTGCTGCAGCCAAAAAACAAAAGGTGGTGCTGCTGCTGCTTCTGCTGCTTCTGCTTGTGTCTGGCCGCTGTTGGAGCGTCCAGGCACAGGACTTCTGCTGCTGCTGACTAAATGTCCTCCTTAATTGGATCATTTGAGTAGCCAGCACACCTGTGCAGGTAGGGCATGACATGATAGGCAGCTGCCTTGATAGCGGGTGGGTGCTGAATGTTCCTAATTGACAAAATAAGATTAATGCTTATGAAGAAATATAAAATCTCATCCCTTCCCCAATATCGCGCCACACCCCTACCCCTTAATTCCCTGGTTGAACTTGATGGACATATGTCTTTTTTCGACCGTACTAACTATGTAACTATGTAACATAACATGGGGGGGTCTCCTGGCTGTTCACACAGGTGTGTCATTGCTGTACATTGACCATGCATTGCTTCTGTGGTATTGCAAAGGCAAAGACAAATGCTTCCAGCCATCCATTGCACTAATGGATTGGTCATCAGCTGGCTGTCTATGTCCCGCATCAATATAGACAAAAGTACAGAGGGTTAGGCTATGCTATAGTGCACCTACCTGATGCATCAGAAGGTGCGAGGCCCTTGCTAAATTCTGTGCACAGACTTTGAGATCTATGCTTTAGACTGTATCTAAACCTGCTCCAACATGGACTGACATTCTGGCCTACTTTCAGCCGATGCGACTTGTCTGTCGCTGAACAGTCGCTTTTTATGTATTCAGCACCTATGTATAATGTTGTAAAAATGCTCTAGAAGCTAAAGTCGCAGAAATGTCACACATATTTGGCCTGCAACTTTCTGTGCGACAAATTCAGACAGGAAAAATCAGTATAAATCCTTAGAAAATTATCCCCCAGTGTCTCCATCTGCTGGCGGTATTGAATAAGCATTGCTGCACTGATGGGGTATGCATTAGACGAAAAAAAAGAAGAAAAAGAAGAATAATACGCCCAGAAAAGAGGCGAAAAGGAGAAAAACGTAAAAAAACGTGAAAAAAAAGTAAGAGGAAGAGAAGGGAAAAAAAGGTGGAAATGGGTTTAAAAGTGATTTCGGCGGAGAAATATATATATATATATATATATATATATATATATATACGCGCACACACACACATATATATAAACGTATTCTCCGTTGAGATATTGCAGCCGCTGCTGTGTCCAGGCCCAGGAGCCTTAGCACTGTGCTGTGATGTCACTCAATACCACTGACATCACTAGGTGTAAACAACATCTCTCCTTTGCTGTGTATGTGACTATGGAGCTGTTTGGTGATGTCGTCTATTATGGCCTTCATAGAAGCAACAGGAGATTGTTGCATCCATCTAGAACCCTCAGAACTACAGTGCTATGATGTCACTCACTTCCACAGGCCTTGCAGAGTGTAAACAACAACAACCCAGCTTTGTTGTGTATGTAACCATAGGGATTGTGATGTCACCTAGAACCTTCACAGCAGCGACAGCTTTATGAGGAGCATCAGCACTGCTCTGCCTGAGCAGAACCATCACCGCCATAGGTTGTCAAATAACCCGGATTTAACCCACACAGGTAAGTCCAATGGGGTGCAGGCATGTCCTCTGTGCTTACAGCTTCCCGTGGGTGTTGGTTTGATACCGTTTGGGGACAGCCAAGGAGGCATCTGCAGGCAACAAAGGTAGGTGTGTGCTTGTGTGTGTGTTTCCTATGCAGATCCTAAGCCCAGTGTCACATGCAAGTAGGAGGAGTAAGAAGGGTTCCTGGCAAATCCGGGTTATGGATTGCATTTAAAAAGGCCCCGTGGGAGTGCAATGGGCCCCTGTCTTGCTGCTTAGCAATAATGGTATGGGTTTAGGTTCTGCTGTGTGTACTGGTGGTTGACTGCCCCCCAGCCCAGAGTGTGCATGGAAAATTGTCTGGCAGCCTCCCTGACAGCAAGCAGTGATAGTGCCCATGAAGGGGACCTTGTTGGGCCCGCCCCTTTCACGGTTATCGCTTCTCGGCCTTTTGGCTAAGATCAAGTGTAGTATCTGTTCTTATCAGTTTAATATCTGATACGTCCCCTATCTGGGGACCATATATTAAATGGATTTTTGAGAACGGGGGCCGATTTCGAAGCTTGCTTCCGTCGCCCTATGCATTGACCCGATATGGCAGTATCTTCGGGTACAGTGCACCACCCCCTTACAGGGTTAAAAAGAAAGATTCCTACTTTCATTGCTACCTGCTTGCTGGCTAGCCAGCTAGCCAGCCCTGTGGGCCTTGCTGCTGCTGCTGCTGCTGCTGCTGCAGCCAAAAAACAAAAGGTGGTGCTGCTGCTGCTTCTGCTGCTTCTGCTTGTGTCTGGCCGCTGTTGGAGCGTCCAGGCACAGGACTTCTGCTGCTGCTGACTAAATGGCCTCCTTAATTGGATCATTTGAGTAGCCAGCACACCTGTGCAGGTAGGGCATGACATGATAGGCAGCTGCCTTGATAGCGGGTGGGTGCTGAATGTTCCTAATTGACAAAATAAGATTAATGCTTATGAAGAAATATAAAATCTCATCCCTTCCCCAATATCGCGCCACACCCCTACCCCTTAATTCCCTGGTTGAACTTGATGGACATATGTCTTTTTTCGACCGTACTAACTATGTAACTATGTAACATAACATGGGGGGGTCTCCTGGCTGTTCACACAGGTGTGTCATTGCTGTACATTGACCATGCATTGCTTCTGTGGTATTGCAAAGGCAAAGACAAATGCTTCCAGCCATCCATTGCACTAATGGATTGGTCATCAGCTGGCTGTCTATGTCCCGCATCAATATAGACCAAAGTACAGAGGGTTAGGCTATGCTATAGTGCACCTACCTGATGCATCAGAAGGTGCGAGGCCCTTGCTAAATTCTGTGCACAGACTTTGAGATCTATGCTTTAGACTGTATCTAAACCTGCTCCAACATGGACTGACATTCTGGCCTACTTTCAGCCGATGCGACTTGTCTGTCGCTGAACAGTCGCTTTTTATGTATTCAGCACCTATGTATAATGTTGTAAAAATGCTCTAGAAGCTAAAGTCGCAGAAATGTCACACATATTTGGCCTGCAACTTTCTGTGCGACAAATTCAGACAGGAAAAATCAGTATAAATCCTTAGAAAATTATCCCCCAGTGTCTCCATCTGCTGGCGGTATTGAATAAGCATTGCTGCACTGATGGGGTATGCATTAGACGAAAAAAAAGAAGAAAAAGAAGAATAATACGCCCAGAAAAGAGGCGAAAAGGAGAAAAACGTAAAAAAACGTGAAAAAAAAGTAAGAGGAAGAGAAGGGAAAAAAAGGTGGAAATGGGTTTAAAAGTGATTTCGGCGGAGAAATATATATATATATATATATATATATATATATATATATACGCGCACACACACACATATATATAAACGTATTCTCCGTTGAGATATTGCAGCCGCTGCTGTGTCCAGGCCCAGGAGCCTTAGCACTGTGCTGTGATGTCACTCAATACCACTGACATCACTAGGTGTAAACAACATCTCTCCTTTGCTGTGTATGTGACTATGGAGCTGTTTGGTGATGTCGTCTATTATGGCCTTCATAGAAGCAACAGGAGATTGTTGCATCCATCTAGAACCCTCAGAACTACAGTGCTATGATGTCACTCACTTCCACAGGCCTTGCAGAGTGTAAACAACAACAACCCAGCTTTGTTGTGTATGTAACCATAGGGATTGTGATGTCACCTAGAACCTTCACAGCAGCGACAGCTTTATGAGGAGCATCAGCACTGCTCTGCCTGAGCAGAACCATCACCGCCATAGGTTGTCAAATAACCCGGATTTAACCCACACAGGTAAGTCCAATGGGGTGCAGGCATGTCCTCTATGCTTACAGCTTCCCGTGGGTGTTGGTTTGATACCGTTTGGGGACAGCCAAGGAGGCATCTGCAGGCAACAAAGGTAGGTGTGTGCTTGTGTGTGTGTTTCCTATGCAGATCCTAAGCCCAGTGTCACATGCAAGTAGGAGGAGTAAGAAGGGTTCCTGGCAAATCCGGGTTATGGATTGCATTTAAAAAGGCCCCGTGGGAGTGCAATGGGCCCCTGTCTTGCTGCTTAGCAATAATGGTATGGGTTTAGGTTCTGCTGTGTGTACTGGTGGTTGACTGCCCCCCAGCCCAGAGTGTGCATGGAAAATTGTCTGGCAGCCTCCCTGACAGCAAGCAGTGATAGTGCCCATGAAGGGGACCTTGTTGGGCCCGCCCCTTTCACGGTTATCGCTTCTCGGCCTTTTGGCTAAGATCAAGTGTAGTATCTGTTCTTATCAGTTTAATATCTGATACGTCCCCTATCTGGGGACCATATATTAAATGGATTTTTGAGAACGGGGGCCGATTTCGAAGCTTGCTTCCGTCGCCCTATGCATTGACCCGATATGGCAGTATCTTCGGGTACAGTGCACCACCCCCTTACAGGGTTAAAAAGAAAGATTCCTACTTTCATTGCTACCTGCTTGCTGGCTAGCCAGCTAGCCAGCCCTGTGGGCCTTGCTGCTGCTGCTGCTGCAGCCAAAAAACAAAAGGTGGTGCTGCTGCTGCTTCTGCTGCTTCTGCTTGTGTCTGGCCGCTGTTGGAGCGTCCAGGCACAGGACTTCTGCTGCTGCTGACTAAATGGCCTCCTTAATTGGATCATTTGAGTAGCCAGCACACCTGTGCAGGTAGGGCATGACATGATAGGCAGCTGCCTTGATAGCGGGTGGGTGCTGAATGTTCCTAATTGACAAAATAAGATTAATGCTTATGAAGAAATATAAAATCTCATCCCTTCCCCAATATCGCGCCACACCCCTACCCCTTAATTCCCTGGTTGAACTTGATGGACATATGTCTTTTTTCGACCGTACTAACTATGTAACTATGTAACATAACATGGGGGGGTCTCCTGGCTGTTCACACAGGTGTGTCATTGCTGTACATTGACCATGCATTGCTTCTGTGGTATTGCAAAGGCAAAGACAAATGCTTCCAGCCATCCATTGCACTAATGGATTGGTCATCAGCTGGCTGTCTATGTCCCGCATCAATATAGACCAAAGTACAGAGGGTTAGGCTATGCTATAGTGCACCTACCTGATGCATCAGAAGGTGCGAGGCCCTTGCTAAATTCTGTGCACAGACTTTGAGATCTATGCTTTAGACTGTATCTAAACCTGCTCCAACATGGACTGACATTCTGGCCTACTTTCAGCCGATGCGACTTGTCTGTCGCTGAACAGTCGCTTTTTATGTATTCAGCACCTATGTATAATGTTGTAAAAATGCTCTAGAAGCTAAAGTCGCAGAAATGTCACACATATTTGGCCTGCAACTTTCTGTGCGACAAATTCAGACAGGAAAAATCAGTATAAATCCTTAGAAAATTATCCCCCAGTGTCTCCATCTGCTGGCGGTATTGAATAAGCATTGCTGCACTGATGGGGTATGCATTAGACGAAAAAAAAGAAGAAAAAGAAGAATAATACGCCCAGAAAAGAGGCGAAAAGGAGAAAAACGTAAAAAAACGTGAAAAAAAAGTAAGAGGAAGAGAAGGGAAAAAAAGGTGGAAATGGGTTTAAAAGTGATTTCGGCGGAGAAATATATATATATATATATATATATATATATATATATATATATATATACGCGCACACACACACATATATATAAACGTATTCTCCGTTGAGATATTGCAGCCGCTGCTGTGTCCAGGCCCAGGAGCCTTAGCACTGTGCTGTGATGTCACTCAATACCACTGACATCACTAGGTGTAAACAACATCTCTCCTTTGCTGTGTATGTGACTATGGAGCTGTTTGGTGATGTCGTCTATTATGGCCTTCATAGAAGCAACAGGAGATTGTTGCATCCATCTAGAACCCTCAGAACTACAGTGCTATGATGTCACTCACTTCCACAGGCCTTGCAGAGTGTAAACAACAACAACCCAGCTTTGTTGTGTATGTAACCATAGGGATTGTGATGTCACCTAGAACCTTCACAGCAGCGACAGCTTTATGAGGAGCATCAGCACTGCTCTGCCTGAGCAGAACCATCACCGCCATAGGTTGTCAAATAACCCGGATTTAACCCACACAGGTAAGTCCAATGGGGTGCAGGCATGTCCTCTGTGCTTACAGCTTCCCGTGGGTGTTGGTTTGATACCGTTTGGGGACAGCCAAGGAGGCATCTGCAGGCAACAAAGGTAGGTGTGTGCTTGTGTGTGTGTTTCCTATGCAGATCCTAAGCCCAGTGTCACATGCAAGTAGGAGGAGTAAGAAGGGTTCCTGGCAAATCCGGGTTATGGATTGCATTTAAAAAGGCCCCGTGGGAGTGCAATGGGCCCCTGTCTTGCTGCTTAGCAATAATGGTATGGGTTTAGGTTCTGCTGTGTGTACTGGTGGTTGACTGCCCCCCAGCCCAGAGTGTGCATGGAAAATTGTCTGGCAGCCTCCCTGACAGCAAGCAGTGATAGTGCCCATGAAGGGGACCTTGTTGGGCCCGCCCCTTTCACGGTTATCGCTTCTCGGCCTTTTGGCTAAGATCAAGTGTAGTATCTGTTCTTATCAGTTTAATATCTGATACGTCCCCTATCTGGGGACCATATATTAAATGGATTTTTGAGAACGGGGGCCGATTTCGAAGCTTGCTTCCGTCGCCCTATGCATTGACCCGATATGGCAGTATCTTCGGGTACAGTGCACCACCCCCTTACAGGGTTAAAAAGAAAGATTCCTACTTTCATTGCTACCTGCTTGCTGGCTAGCCAGCTAGCCAGCCCTGTGGGCCTTGCTGCTGCTGCTGCTGCTGCAGCCAAAAAACAAAAGGTGGTGCTGCTGCTGCTTCTGCTGCTTCTGCTTGTGTCTGGCCGCTGTTGGAGCGTCCAGGCACAGGACTTCTGCTGCTGCTGACTAAATGGCCTCCTTAATTGGATCATTTGAGTAGCCAGCACACCTGTGCAGGTAGGGCATGACATGATAGGCAGCTGCCTTGATAGCGGGTGGGTGCTGAATGTTCCTAATTGACAAAATAAGATTAATGCTTATGAAGAAATATAAAATCTCATCCCTTCCCCAATATCGCGCCACACCCCTACCCCTTAATTCCCTGGTTGAACTTGATGGACATATGTCTTTTTTCGACCGTACTAACTATGTAACTATGTAACATAACATGGGGGGGTCTCCTGGCTGTTCACACAGGTGTGTCATTGCTGTACATTGACCATGCATTGCTTCTGTGGTATTGCAAAGGCAAAGACAAATGCTTCCAGCCATCCATTGCACTAATGGATTGGTCATCAGCTGGCTGTCTATGTCCCGCATCAATATAGACCAAAGTACAGAGGGTTAGGCTATGCTATAGTGCACCTACCTGATGCATCAGAAGGTGCGAGGCCCTTGGTAAATTCTGTGCACAGACTTTGAGATCTATGCTTTAGACTGTATCTAAACCTGCTCCAACATGGACTGACATTCTGGCCTACTTTCAGCCGATGCGACTTGTCTGTCGCTGAACAGTCGCTTTTTATGTATTCAGCACCTATGTATAATGTTGTAAAAATGCTCTAGAAGCTAAAGTCGCAGAAATGTCACACATATTTGGCCTGCAACTTTCTGTGCGACAAATTCAGACAGGAAAAATCAGTATAAATCCTTAGAAAATTATCCCCCAGTGTCTCCATCTGCTGGCGGTATTGAATAAGCATTGCTGCACTGATGGGGTATGCATTAGACGAAAAAAAAGAAGAAAAAGAAGAATAATACGCCCAGAAAAGAGGCGAAAAGGAGAAAAACGTAAAAAAACTTGAAAAAAAAGTAAGAGGAAGAGAAGGGAAAAAAAGGTGGAAATGGGTTTAAAAGTGATTTCGGCGGAGAAATATATATATATATATATATATATATATATATATATATATACGCGCACACACACACATATATATAAACGTATTCTCCGTTGAGATATTGCAGCCGCTGCTGTGTCCAGGCCCAGGAGCCTTAGCACTGTGCTGTGATGTCACTCAATACCACTGACATCACTAGGTGTAAACAACATCTCTCCTTTGCTGTGTATGTGACTATGGAGCTGTTTGGTGATGTCGTCTATTATGGCCTTCATAGAAGCAACAGGAGATTGTTGCATCCATCTAGAACCCTCAGAACTACAGTGCTATGATGTCACTCACTTCCACAGGCCTTGCAGAGTGTAAACAACAACAACCCAGCTTTGTTGTGTATGTAACCATAGGGATTGTGATGTCACCTAGAACCTTCACAGCAGCGACAGCTTTATGAGGAGCATCAGCACTGCTCTGCCTGAGCAGAACCATCACCGCCATAGGTTGTCAAATAACCCGGATTTAACCCACACAGGTAAGTCCAATGGGGTGCAGGCATGTCCTCTGTGCTTACAGCTTCCCGTGGGTGTTGGTTTGATACCGTTTGGGGACAGCCAAGGAGGCATCTGCAGGCAACAAAGGTAGGTGTGTGCTTGTGTGTGTGTTTCCTATGCAGATCCTAAGCCCAGTGTCACATGCAAGTAGGAGGAGTAAGAAGGGTTCCTGGCAAATCCGGGTTATGGATTGCATTTAAAAAGGCCCCGTGGGAGTGCAATGGGCCCCTGTCTTGCTGCTTAGCAATAATGGTATGGGTTTAGGTTCTGCTGTGTGTACTGGTGGTTGACTGCCCCCCAGCCCAGAGTGTGCATGGAAAATTGTCTGGCAGCCTCCCTGACAGCAAGCAGTGATAGTGCCCATGAAGGGGACCTTGTTGGGCCCGCCCCTTTCACGGTTATCGCTTCTCGGCCTTTTGGCTAAGATCAAGTGTAGTATCTGTTCTTATCAGTTTAATATCTGATACGTCCCCTATCTGGGGACCATATATTAAATGGATTTTTGAGAACGGGGGCCGATTTCGAAGCTTGCTTCCGTCGCCCTATGCATTGACCCGATATGGCAGTATCTTCGGGTACAGTGCACCACCCCCTTACAGGGTTAAAAAGAAAGATTCCTACTTTCATTGCTACCTGCTTGCTGGCTAGCCAGCTAGCCAGCCCTGTGGGCCTTGCTGCTGCTGCTGCTGCTGCAGCCAAAAAACAAAAGGTGGTGCTGCTGCTGCTTCTGCTGCTTCTGCTTGTGTCTGGCCGCTGTTGGAGCGTCCAGGCACAGGACTTCTGCTGCTGCTGACTAAATGGCCTCCTTAATTGGATCATTTGAGTAGCCAGCACACCTGTGCAGGTAGGGCATGACATGATAGGCAGCTGCCTTGATAGCGGGTGGGTGCTGAATGTTCCTAATTGACAAAATAAGATTAATGCTTATGAAGAAATATAAAATCTCATCCCTTCCCCAATATCGCGCCACACCCCTACCCCTTAATTCCCTGGTTGAACTTGATGGACATATGTCTTTTTTCGACCGTACTAACTATGTAACTATGTAACATAACATGGGGGGGTCTCCTGGCTGTTCACACAGGTGTGTCATTGCTGTACGTTGACCATGCATTGCTTCTGTGGTATTGCAAAGGCAAAGACAAATGCTTCCAGCCATCCATTGCACTAATGGATTGGTCATCAGCTGGCTGTCTATGTCCCGCATCAATATAGACCAAAGTACAGAGGGTTAGGCTATGCTATAGTGCACCTACCTGATGCATCAGAAGGTGCGAGGCCCTTGCTAAATTCTGTGCACAGACTTTGAGATCTATGCTTTAGACTGTATCTAAACCTGCTCCAACATGGACTGACATTCTGGCCTACTTTCAGCCGATGCGACTTGTCTGTCGCTGAACAGTCGCTTTTTATGTATTCAGCACCTATGTATAATGTTGTAAAAATGCTCTAGAAGCTAAAGTCGCAGAAATGTCACACATATTTGGCCTGCAACTTTCTGTGTGACAAATTCAGACAGGAAAAATCAGTATAAATCCTTAGAAAATTATCCCCCAGTGTCTCCATCTGCTGGCGGTATTGAATAAGCATTGCTGCACTGATGGGGTATGCATTAGACGAAAAAAAAGAAGAAAAAGAAGAATAATACGCCCAGAAAAGAGGCGAAAAGGAGAAAAACGTAAAAAAACGTGAAAAAAAAGTAAGAGGAAGAGAAGGGAAAAAAAGGTGGAAATGGGTTTAAAAGTGATTTCGGCGGAGAAATATATATATATATATATATATATATATATATATATATACGCGCACACACACACATATATATAAACGTATTCTCCGTTGAGATATTGCAGCCGCTGCTGTGTCCAGGCCCAGGAGCCTTAGCACTGTGCTGTGATGTCACTCAATACCACTGACATCACTAGGTGTAAACAACATCTCTCCTTTGCTGTGTATGTGACTATGGAGCTGTTTGGTGATGTCGTCTATTATGGCCTTCATAGAAGCAACAGGAGATTGTTGCATCCATCTAGAACCCTCAGAACTACAGTGCTATGATGTCACTCACTTCCACAGGCCTTGCAGAGTGTAAACAACAACAACCCAGCTTTGTTGTGTATGTAACCATAGGGATTGTGATGTCACCTAGAACCTTCACAGCAGCGACAGCTTTATGAGGAGCATCAGCACTGCTCTGCCTGAGCAGAACCATCACCGCCATAGGTTGTCAAATAACCCGGATTTAACCCACACAGGTAAGTCCAATGGGGTGCAGGCATGTCCTCTGTGCTTACAGCTTCCCGTGGGTGTTGGTTTGATACCGTTTGGGGACAGCCAAGGAGGCATCTGCAGGCAACAAAGGTAGGTGTGTGCTTGTGTGTGTGTTTCCTATGCAGATCCTAAGCCCAGTGTCACATGCAAGTAGGAGGAGTAAGAAGGGTTCCTGGCAAATCCGGGTTATGGATTGCATTTAAAAAGGCCCCGTGGGAGTGCAATGGGCCCCTGTCTTGCTGCTTAGCAATAATGGTATGGGTTTAGGTTCTGCTGTGTGTACTGGTGGTTGACTGCCCCCCAGCCCAGAGTGTGCATGGAAAATTGTCTGGCAGCCTCCCTGACAGCAAGCAGTGATAGTGCCCATGAAGGGGACCTTGTTGGGCCCGCCCCTTTCACGGTTATCGCTTCTCGGCCTTTTGGCTAAGATCAAGTGTAGTATCTGTTCTTATCAGTTTAATATCTGATACGTCCCCTATCTGGGGACCATATATTAAATGGATTTTTGAGAACGGGGGCCGATTTCGAAGCTTGCTTCCGTCGCCCTATGCATTGACCCGATATGGCAGTATCTTCGGGTACAGTGCACCACCCCCTTACAGGGTTAAAAAGAAAGATTCCTACTTTCATTGCTACCTGCTTGCTGGCTAGCCAGCTAGCCAGCCCTGTGGGCCTTGCTGCTGCTGCTGCTGCTGCAGCCAAAAAACAAAAGGTGGTGCTGCTGCTGCTTCTGCTGCTTCTGCTTGTGTCTGGCCGCTGTTGGAGCGTCCAGGCACAGGACTTCTGCTGCTGCTGACTAAATGGCCTCCTTAATTGGATCATTTGAGTAGCCAGCACACCTGTGCAGGTAGGGCATGACATGATAGGCAGCTGCCTTGATAGCGGGTGGGTGCTGAATGTTCCTAATTGACAAAATAAGATTAATGCTTATGAAGAAATATAAAATCTCATCCCTTCCCCAATATCGCGCCACACCCCTACCCCTTAATTCCCTGGTTGAACTTGATGGACATATGTCTTTTTTCGACCGTACTAACTATGTAACTATGTAACATAACATGGGGGGGTCTCCTGGCTGTTCACACAGGTGTGTCATTGCTGTACATTGACCATGCATTGCTTCTGTGGTATTGCAAAGGCAAAGACAAATGCTTCCAGCCATCCATTGCACTAATGGATTGGTCATCAGCTGGCTGTCTATGTCCCGCATCAATATAGACCAAAGTACAGAGGGTTAGGCTATGCTATAGTGCACCTACCTGATGCATCAGAAGGTGCGAGGCCCTTGCTAAATTCTGTGCACAGACTTTGAGATCTATGCTTTAGACTGTATCTAAACCTGCTCCAACATGGACTGACATTCTGGCCTACTTTCAGCCGATGCGACTTGTCTGTCGCTGAACAGTCGCTTTTTATGTATTCAGCACCTATGTATAATGTTGTAAAAATGCTCTAGAAGCTAAAGTCGCAGAAATGTCACACATATTTGGCCTGCAACTTTCTGTGCGACAAATTCAGACAGGAAAAATCAGTATAAATCCTTAGAAAATTATCCCCCAGTGTCTCCATCTGCTGGCGGTATTGAATAAGCATTGCTGCACTGATGGGGTATGCATTAGACGAAAAAAAAGAAGAAAAAGAAGAATAATACGCCCAGAAAAGAGGCGAAAAGGAGAAAAACGTAAAAAAACGTGAAAAAAAAGTAAGAGGAAGAGAAGGGAAAAAAAGGTGGAAATGGGTTTAAAAGTGATTTCGGCGGAGAAATATATATATATATATATATATATATATATATATATATATATATATACGCGCACACACACACATATATATAAACGTATTCTCCGTTGAGATATTGCAGCCGCTGCTGTGTCCAGGCCCAGGAGCCTTAGCACTGTGCTGTGATGTCACTCAATACCACTGACATCACTAGGTGTAAACAACATCTCTCCTTTGCTGTGTATGTGACTATGGAGCTGTTTGGTGATGTCGTCTATTATGGCCTTCATAGAAGCAACAGGAGATTGTTGCATCCATCTAGAACTCTCAGAACTACAGTGCTATGATGTCACTCACTTCCACAGGCCTTGCAGAGTGTAAACAACAACAACCCAGCTTTGTTGTGTATGTAACCATAGGGATTGTGATGTCACCTAGAACCTTCACAGCAGCGACAGCTTTATGAGGAGCATCAGCACTGCTCTGCCTGAGCAGAACCATCACCGCCATAGGTTGTCAAATAACCCGGATTTAACCCACACAGGTAAGTCCAATGGGGTGCAGGCATGTCCTCTATGCTTACAGCTTCCCGTGGGTGTTGGTTTGATACCGTTTGGGGACAGCCAAGGAGGCATCTGCAGGCAACAAAGGTAGGTGTGTGCTTGTGTGTGTGTTTCCTATGCAGATCCTAAGCCCAGTGTCACATGCAAGTAGGAGGAGTAAGAAGGGTTCCTGGCAAATCCGGGTTATGGATTGCATTTAAAAAGGCCCCGTGGGAGTGCAATGGGCCCCTGTCTTGCTGCTTAGCAATAATGGTATGGGTTTAGGTTCTGCTGTGTGTACTGGTGGTTGACTGCCCCCCAGCCCAGAGTGTGCATGGAAAATTGTCTGGCAGCCTCCCTGACAGCAAGCAGTGATAGTGCCCATGAAGGGGACCTTGTTGGGCCCGCCCCTTTCACGGTTATCGCTTCTCGGCCTTTTGGCTAAGATCAAGTGTAGTATCTGTTCTTATCAGTTTAATATCTGATACGTCCCCTATCTGGGGACCATATATTAAATGGATTTTTGAGAACGGGGGCCGATTTCGAAGCTTGCTTCCGTCGCCCTATGCATTGACCCGATATGGCAGTATCTTCGGGTACAGTGCACCACCCCCTTACAGGGTTAAAAAGAAAGATTCCTACTTTCATTGCTACCTGCTTGCTGGCTAGCCAGCTAGCCAGCCCTGTGGGCCTTGCTGCTGCTGCTGCTGCAGCCAAAAAACAAAAGGTGGTGCTGCTGCTGCTTCTGCTGCTTCTGCTTGTGTCTGGCCGCTGTTGGAGCGTCCAGGCACAGGACTTCTGCTGCTGCTGACTAAATGGCCTCCTTAATTGGATCATTTGAGTAGCCAGCACACCTGTGCAGGTAGGGCATGACATGATAGGCAGCTGCCTTGATAGCGGGTGGGTGCTGAATGTTCCTAATTGACAAAATAAGATTAATGCTTATGAAGAAATATAAAATCTCATCCCTTCCCCAATATCGCGCCACACCCCTACCCCTTAATTCCCTGGTTGAACTTGATGGACATATGTCTTTTTTCGACCGTACTAACTATGTAACTATGTAACATAACATGGGGGGGTCTCCTGGCTGTTCACACAGGTGTGTCATTGCTGTACATTGACCATGCATTGCTTCTGTGGTATTGCAAAGGCAAAGACAAATGCTTCCAGCCATCCATTGCACTAATGGATTGGTCATCAGCTGGCTGTCTATGTCCCGCATCAATATAGACCAAAGTACAGAGGGTTAGGCTATGCTATAGTGCACCTACCTGATGCATCAGAAGGTGCGAGGCCCTTGCTAAATTCTGTGCACAGACTTTGAGATCTATGCTTTAGACTGTATCTAAACCTGCTCCAACATGGACTGACATTCTGGCCTACTTTCAGCCGATGCGACTTGTCTGTCGCTGAACAGTCGCTTTTTATGTATTCAGCACCTATGTATAATGTTGTAAAAATGCTCTAGAAGCTAAAGTCGCAGAAATGTCACACATATTTGGCCTGCAACTTTCTGTGCGACAAATTCAGACAGGAAAAATCAGTATAAATCCTTAGAAAATTATCCCCCAGTGTCTCCATCTGCTGGCGGTATTGAATAAGCATTGCTGCACTGATGGGGTATGCATTAGACGAAAAAAAAGAAGAAAAAGAAGAATAATACGCCCAGAAAAGAGGCGAAAAGGAGAAAAACGTAAAAAAACGTGAAAAAAAAGTAAGAGGAAGAGAAGGGAAAAAAAGGTGGAAATGGGTTTAAAAGTGATTTCGGCGGAGAAATATATATATATATATATATATATATATATATATATACGCGCACACACACACATATATATAAACGTATTCTCCGTTGAGATATTGCAGCCGCTGCTGTGTCCAGGCCCAGGAGCCTTAGCACTGTGCTGTGATGTCACTCAATACCACTGACATCACTAGGTGTAAACAACATCTCTCCTTTGCTGTGTATGTGACTATGGAGCTGTTTGGTGATGTCGTCTATTATGGCCTTCATAGAAGCAACAGGAGATTGTTGCATCCATCTAGAACCCTCAGAACTACAGTGCTATGATGTCACTCACTTCCACAGGCCTTGCAGAGTGTAAACAACAACAACCCAGCTTTGTTGTGTATGTAACCATAGGGATTGTGATGTCACCTAGAACCTTCACAGCAGCGACAGCTTTATGAGGAGCATCAGCACTGCTCTGCCTGAGCAGAACCATCACCGCCATAGGTTGTCAAATAACCCGGATTTAACCCACACAGGTAAGTCCAATGGGGTGCAGGCATGTCCTCTATGCTTACAGCTTCCCGTGGGTGTTGGTTTGATACCGTTTGGGGACAGCCAAGGAGGCATCTGCAGGCAACAAAGGTAGGTGTGTGCTTGTGTGTGTGTTTCCTATGCAGATCCTAAGCCCAGTGTCACATGCAAGTAGGAGGAGTAAGAAGGGTTCCTGGCAAATCCGGGTTATGGATTGCATTTAAAAAGGCCCCGTGGGAGTGCAATGGGCCCCTGTCTTGCTGCTTAGCAATAATGGTATGGGTTTAGGTTCTGCTGTGTGTACTGGTGGTTGACTGCCCCCCAGCCCAGAGTGTGCATGGAAAATTGTCTGGCAGCCTCCCTGACAGCAAGCAGTGATAGTGCCCATGAAGGGGACCTTGTTGGGCCCGCCCCTTTCACGGTTATCGCTTCTCGGCCTTTTGGCTAAGATCAAGTGTAGTATCTGTTCTTATCAGTTTTCATGCTGGTGGGGATGGGTGCTGCATGGAGGATGCAGGTGTACCGGGGCTTTCCGGGGCTGGTTCTGAGGAATCAGCTCGACGGCTGCCCCGATGTGACCTGTTCCCTCCGGGTCTCGCCATGAGGCTGAGAGGGTCTAGAGCCGAGGTACTTTTGTGCCTCGGGGAGTGGTGACCCCGAGGTGCCGAAACTCACTGGGAGAATAGACTCACTGAGTTGAAGCACGGGCACCATAATCTCTTCACCTTGTGGCACTCACCTCTTGATTCCCGGCCTTCTGGCTAGGATCAGAGAAATTTTTATAGATCCGGCCGGATGTCCGGGCAGTATATCTGCACACATTCACTTATTTATTTCTTTTTTTGTCTCACTGTGTCACTTTTTGCGTGTTGTGTGTTCACAGGATTTGTCAGGATGCGGTAGCCCTTCTGGGTGTCCCTCCTGGCGGTCTAGGGGAGGTGTGTGTGGCCATTAGGTTCCGCACCTCCCTGCAAACACCCCGGGTACTCCTGCTTTGGCAGGGTACCTACCGTAATCGGCTCTGCGGGCAGATACCTTGGCCAAAGCCAAGGGGGATGCCGGGAGCATTTGTGGTCCCCTAGTAGCTTCGGCGAAAAGGGACATCGAACCTGGAACCTCGCAGGTACCTTTTGGTCCGGAGGCGAAGGGTAAGGTTTGTTGGGGGGCCTCTCTCCTATCGGAGAAGGGCTTGCGATAGACCGCATCCTTTGTGCACGTTTTTTTAGTGTAACACGTTTGCACTTTTTCTTGCACTTTGGGTGAATCGAAAGCACGTTCCTCGGCTTTAGATAAAAGAAAATCTGTTCTTATCAGTTTAATATCTGATACGTCCCCTATCTGGGGACCATATATTAAATGGATTTTTGAGAACGGGGGCCGATTTCGAAGCTTGCTTCCGTCGCCCTATGCATTGACCCGATATGGCAGTATCTTCGGGTACAGTGCACCACCCCCTTACAGGGTTAAAAAGAAAGATTCCTACTTTCATTGCTACCTGCTTGCTGGCTAGCCAGCTAGCCAGCCCTGTGGGCCTTGCTGCTGCTGCTGCTGCTGCAGCCAAAAAACAAAAGGTGGTGCTGCTGCTGCTTCTGCTGCTTCTGCTTGTGTCTGGCCGCTGTTGGAGCGTCCAGGCACAGGACTTCTGCTGCTGCTGACTAAATGGCCTCCTTAATTGGATCATTTGAGTAGCCAGCACACCTGTGCAGGTAGGGCATGACATGATAGGCAGCTGCCTTGATAGCGGGTGGGTGCTGAATGTTCCTAATTGACAAAATAAGATTAATGCTTATGAAGAAATATAAAATCTCATCCCTTCCCCAATATCGCGCCACACCCCTACCCCTTAATTCCCTGGTTGAACTTGATGGACATATGTCTTTTTTCGACCGTACTAACTATGTAACTATGTAACATAACATGGGGGGGTCTCCTGGCTGTTCACACAGGTGTGTCATTGCTGTACATTGACCATGCATTGCTTCTGTGGTATTGCAAAGGCAAAGACAAATGCTTCCAGCCATCCATTGCACTAATGGATTGGTCATCAGCTGGCTGTCTATGTCCCGCATCAATATAGACCAAAGTACAGAGGGTTAGGCTATGCTATAGTGCACCTACCTGATGCATCAGAAGGTGCGAGGCCCTTGCTAAATTCTGTGCACAGACTTTGAGATCTATGCTTTAGACTGTATCTAAACCTGCTCCAACATGGACTGACATTCTGGCCTACTTTCAGCCGATGCGACTTGTCTGTCGCTGAACAGTCGCTTTTTATGTATTCAGCACCTATGTATAATGTTGTAAAAATGCTCTAGAAGCTAAAGTCGCAGAAATGTCACACATATTTGGCCTGCAACTTTCTGTGCGACAAATTCAGACAGGAAAAATCAGTATAAATCCTTAGAAAATTATCCCCCAGTGTCTCCATCTGCTGGCGGTATTGAATAAGCATTGCTGCACTGATGGGGTATGCATTAGACGAAAAAAAAGAAGAAAAAGAAGAATAATACGCCCAGAAAAGAGGCGAAAAGGAGAAAAACGTAAAAAAACGTGAAAAAAAAGTAAGAGGAAGAGAAGGGAAAAAAAGGTGGAAATGGGTTTAAAAGTGATTTCGGCGGAGAAATATATATATATATATATATATATATATATATATATATATATATATACGCGCACACACACACATATATATAAACGTATTCTCCGTTGAGATATTGCAGCCGCTGCTGTGTCCAGGCCCAGGAGCCTTAGCACTGTGCTGTGATGTCACTCAATACCACTGACATCACTAGGTGTAAACAACATCTCTCCTTTGCTGTGTATGTGACTATGGAGCTGTTTGGTGATGTCGTCTATTATGGCCTTCATAGAAGCAACAGGAGATTGTTGCATCCATCTAGAACCCTCAGAACTACAGTGCTATGATGTCACTCACTTCCACAGGCCTTGCAGAGTGTAAACAACAACAACCCAGCTTTGTTGTGTATGTAACCATAGGGATTGTGATGTCACCTAGAACCTTCACAGCAGCGACAGCTTTATGAGGAGCATCAGCACTGCTCTGCCTGAGCAGAACCATCACCGCCATAGGTTGTCAAATAACCCGGATTTAACCCACACAGGTAAGTCCAATGGGGTGCAGGCATGTCCTCTATGCTTACAGCTTCCCGTGGGTGTTGGTTTGATACCGTTTGGGGACAGCCAAGGAGGCATCTGCAGGCAACAAAGGTAGGTGTGTGCTTGTGTGTGTGTTTCCTATGCAGATCCTAAGCCCAGTGTCACATGCAAGTAGGAGGAGTAAGAAGGGTTCCTGGCAAATCCGGGTTATGGATTGCATTTAAAAAGGCCCCGTGGGAGTGCAATGGGCCCCTGTCTTGCTGCTTAGCAATAATGGTATGGGTTTAGGTTCTGCTGTGTGTACTGGTGGTTGACTGCCCCCCAGCCCAGAGTGTGCATGGAAAATTGTCTGGCAGCCTCCCTGACAGCAAGCAGTGATAGTGCCCATGAAGGGGACCTTGTTGGGCCCGCCCCTTTCACGGTTATCGCTTCTCGGCCTTTTGGCTAAGATCAAGTGTAGTATCTGTTCTTATCAGTTTAATATCTGATACGTCCCCTATCTGGGGACCATATATTAAATGGATTTTTGAGAACGGGGGCCGATTTCGAAGCTTGCTTCCGTCGCCCTATGCATTGACCCGATATGGCAGTATCTTCGGGTACAGTGCACCACCCCCTTACAGGGTTAAAAAGAAAGATTCCTACTTTCATTGCTACCTGCTTGCTGGCTAGCCAGCTAGCCAGCCCTGTGGGCCTTGCTGCTGCTGCTGCTGCTGCAGCCAAAAAACAAAAGGTGGTACTGCTGCTGCTTCTGCTGCTTCTGCTTGTGTCTGGCCGCTGTTGGAGCGTCCAGGCACAGGACTTCTGCTGCTGCTGACTAAATGGCCTCCTTAATTGGATCATTTGAGTAGCCAGCACACCTGTGCAGGTAGGGCATGACATAATAGGCAGCTGCCTTGATAGCGGGTGGGTGCTGAATGTTCCTAATTGACAAAATAAGATTAATGCTTATGAAGAAATATAAAATCTCATCCCTTCCCCAATATCGCGCCACACCCCTACCCCTTAATTCCCTGGTTGAACTTGATGGACATATGTCTTTTTTCGACCGTACTAACTATGTAACTATGTAACATAACATGGGGGGGTCTCCTGGCTGTTCACACAGGTGTGTCATTGCTGTACATTGACCATGCATTGCTTCTGTGGTATTGCAAAGGCAAAGACAAATGCTTCCAGCCATCCATTGCACTAATGGATTGGTCATCAGCTGGCTGTCTATGTCCCGCATCAATATAGACCAAAGTACAGAGGGTTAGGCTATGCTATAGTGCACCTACCTGATGCATCAGAAGGTGCGAGGCCCTTGCTAAATTCTGTGCACAGACTTTGAGATCTATGCTTTAGACTGTATCTAAACCTGCTCCAACATGGACTGACATTCTGGCCTACTTTCAGCCGATGCGACTTGTCTGTCGCTGAACAGTCGCTTTTTATGTATTCAGCACCTATGTATAATGTTGTAAAAATGCTCTAGAAGCTAAAGTCGCAGAAATGTCACACATATTTGGCCTGCAACTTTCTGTGCGACAAATTCAGACAGGAAAAATCAGTATAAATCCTTAGAAAATTATCCCCCAGTGTCTCCATCTGCTGGCGGTATTGAATAAGCATTGCTGCACTGATGGGGTATGCATTAGACGAAAAAAAAGAAGAAAAAGAAGAATAATACGCCCAGAAAAGAGGCGAAAAGGAGAAAAACGTAAAAAAACGTGAAAAAAAAGTAAGAGGAAGAGAAGGGAAAAAAAGGTGGAAATGGGTTTAAAAGTGATTTCGGCGGAGAAATATATATATATATATATATATATATATATATATATATATATATATACGCGCACACACACACATATATATAAACGTATTCTCCGTTGAGATATTGCAGCCGCTGCTGTGTCCAGGCCCAGGAGCCTTAGCACTGTGCTGTGATGTCACTCAATACCACTGACATCACTAGGTGTAAACAACATCTCTCCTTTGCTGTGTATGTGACTATGGAGCTGTTTGGTGATGTCGTCTATTACGGCCTTCATAGAAGCAACAGGAGATTGTTGCATCCATCTAGAACCCTCAGAACTACAGTGCTATGATGTCACTCACTTCCACAGGCCTTGCAGAGTGTAAACAACAACAACCCAGCTTTGTTGTGTATGTAACCATAGGGATTGTGATGTCACCTAGAACCTTCACAGCAGCGACAGCTTTATGAGGAGCATCAGCACTGCTCTGCCTGAGCAGAACCATCACCGCCATAGGTTGTCAAATAACCCGGATTTAACCCACACAGGTAAGTCCAATGGGGTGCAGGCATGTCCTCTATGCTTACAGCTTCCCGTGGGTGTTGGTTTGATACCGTTTGGGGACAGCCAAGGAGGCATCTGCAGGCAACAAAGGTAGGTGTGTGCTTGTGTGTGTGTTTCCTATGCAGATCCTAAGCCCAGTGTCACATGCAAGTAGAAGGAGTAAGAAGGGTTCCTGGCAAATCCGGGTTATGGATTGCATTTAAAAAGGCCCCGTGGGAGTGCAATGGGCCCCTGTCTTGCTGCTTAGCAATAATGGTATGGGTTTAGGTTCTGCTGTGTGTACTGGTGGTTGACTGCCCCCCAGCCCAGAGTGTGCATGGAAAATTGTCTGGCAGCCTCCCTGACAGCAAGCAGTGATAGTGCCCATGAAGGGGACCTTGTTGGGCCCGCCCCTTTCACGGTTATCGCTTCTCGGCCTTTTGGCTAAGATCAAGTGTAGTATCTGTTCTTATCAGTTTAATATCTGATACGTCCCCTATCTGGGGACCATATATTAAATGAATTTTTGAGAACGGGGGCCGATTTCGAAGCTTGCTTCCGTCGCCCTATGCATTGACCCGATATGGCAGTATCTTCGGGTACAGTGCACCACCCCCTTACAGGGTTAAAAAGAAAGATTCCTACTTTCATTGCTACCTGCTTGCTGGCTAGCCAGCTAGCCAGCCCTGTGGGCCTTGCTGCTGCTGCTGCTGCTGCAGCCAAAAAACAAAAGGTGGTGCTGCTGCTGCTTCTGCTGCTTCTGCTTGTGTCTGGCCGCTGTTGGAGCGTCCAGGCACAGGACTTCTGCTGCTGCTGACTAAATGGCCTCCTTAATTGGATCATTTGAGTAGCCAGCACACCTGTGCAGGTAGGGCATGACATGATAGGCAGCTGCCTTGATAGCGGGTTGGTGCTGAATGTTCCTAATTGACAAAATAAGATTAATGCTTATGAAGAAATATAAAATCTCATCCCTTCCCCAATATCGCGCCACACCCCTACCCCTTAATTCCCTGGTTGAACTTGATGGACATATGTCTTTTTTCGACCGTACTAACTATGTAACTATGTAACATAACATGGGGGGGTCTCCTGGCTGTTCACACAGGTGTGTCATTGCTGTACATTGACCATGCATTGCTTCTGTGGTATTGCAAAGGCAAAGACAAATGCTTCCAGCCATCCATTGCACTAATGGATTGGTCATCAGCTGGCTGTCTATGTCCCGCATCAATATAGACCAAAGTACAGAGGGTTAGGCTATGCTATAGTGCACCTACCTGATGCATCAGAAGGTGCGAGGCCCTTGCTAAATTCTGTGCACAGACTTTGAGATCTATGCTTTAGACTATCTAAACCTGCTCCAACATGGACTGACATTCTGGCCTACTTTCAGCCGATGCGACTTGTCTGTCGCTGAACAGTCGCTTTTTATGTATTCAGCACCTATGTATAATGTTGTAAAAATGCTCTAGAAGCTAAAGTCGCAGAAATGTCACACATATTTGGCCTGCAACTTTCTGTGCGACAAATTCAGACAGGAAAAATCAGTATAAATCCTTAGAAAATTATCCCCCAGTGTCTCCATCTGCTGGCGGTATTGAATAAGCATTGCTGCACTGATGGGGTATGCATTAGACGAAAAAAAAGAAGAAAAAGAAGAATAATACGCCCAGAAAAGAGGCGAAAAGGAGAAAAACGTAAAAAAACGTGAAAAAAAAGTAAGAGGAAGAGAAGGGAAAAAAAGGTGGAAATGGGTTTAAAAGTGATTTCGGCGGAGAATATATATATATATATATATATATATATATATATATATATATATATACGCGCACACACACACATATATATAAACGTATTCTCCGTTGAGATATTGCAGCCGCTGCTGTGTCCAGGCCCAGGAGCCTTAGCACTGTGCTGTGATGTCACTCAATACCACTGACATCACTAGGTGTAAACAACATCTCTCCTTTGCTGTGTATGTGACTATGGAGCTGTTTGGTGATGTCGTCTATTATGGCCTTCATAGAAGCAACAGGAGATTGTTGCATCCATCTAGAACCCTCAGAACTACAGTGCTATGATGTCACTCACTTCCACAGGCCTTGCAGAGTGTAAACAACAACAACCCAGCTTTGTTGTGTATGTAACCATAGGGATTGTGATGTCACCTAGAACCTTCACAGCAGCGACAGCTTTATGAGGAGCATCAGCACTGCTCTGCCTGAGCAGAACCATCACCGCCATAGGTTGTCAAATAACCCGGATTTAACCCACACAGGTAAGTCCAATGGGGTGCAGGCATGTCCTCTATGCTTACAGCTTCCCGTGGGTGTTGGTTTGATACCGTTTGGGGACAGCCAAGGAGGCATCTGCAGGCAACAAAGGTAGGTGTGTGCTTGTGTGTGTGTTTCCTATGCAGATCCTAAGCCCAGTGTCACATGCAAGTAGGAGGAGTAAGAAGGGTTCCTGGCAAATCCGGGTTATGGATTGCATTTAAAAAGGCCCCGTGGGAGTGCAATGGGCCCCTGTCTTGCTGCTTAGCAATAATGGTATGGGTTTAGGTTCTGCTGTGTGTACTGGTGGTTGACTGCCCCCCAGCCCAGAGTGTGCATGGAAAATTGTCTGGCAGCCTCCCTGACAGCAAGCAGTGATAGTGCCCATGAAGGGGACCTTGTTGGGCCCGCCCCTTTCACGGTTATCGCTTCTCGGCCTTTTGGCTAAGATCAAGTGTAGTATCTGTTCTTATCAGTTTAATATCTGATACGTCCCCTATCTGGGGACCATATATTAAATGGATTTTTGAGAACGGGGGCCGATTTCGAAGCTTGCTTCCGTCGCCCTATGCATTGACCCGATATGGCAGTATCTTCGGGTACAGTGCACCACCCCCTTACAGGGTTAAAAAGAAAGATTCCTACTTTCATTGCTACCTGCTTGCTGGCTAGCCAGCTAGCCAGCCCTGTGGGCCTTGCTGCTGCTGCTGCTGCTGCAGCCAAAAAACAAAAGGTGGTGCTTCTGCTGCTTCTGCTTGTGTCTGGCCGCTGTTGGAGCGTCCAGGCACAGGACTTCTGCTGCTGCTGACTAAATGGCCTCCTTAATTGGATCATTTGAGTAGCCAGCACACCTGTGCAGGTAGGGCATGACATGATAGGCAGCTGCCTTGATAGCGGGTGGGTGCTGAATGTTCCTAATTGACAAAATAAGATTAATGCTTATGAAGAAATATAAAATCTCATCCCTTCCCCAATATCGCGCCACACCCCTACCCCTTAATTCCCTGGTTGAACTTGATGGACATATGTCTTTTTTCGACCGTACTAACTATGTAACTATGTAACATAACATGGGGGGGTCTCCTGGCTGTTCACACAGGTGTGTCATTGCTGTACATTGACCATGCATTGCTTCTGTGGTATTGCAAAGGCAAAGACAAATGCTTCCAGCCATCCATTGCACTAATGGATTGGTCATCAGCTGGCTGTCTATGTCCCGCATCAATATAGACCAAAGTACAGAGGGTTAGGCTATGCTATAGTGCACCTACCTGATGCATCAGAAGGTGCGAGGCCCTTGCTAAATTCTGTGCACAGACTTTGAGATCTATGCTTTAGACTGTATCTAAACCTGCTCCAACATGGACTGACATTCTGGCCTACTTTCAGCCGATGCGACTTGTCTGTCGCTGAACAGTCGCTTTTTATGTATTCAGCACCTATGTATAATGTTGTAAAAATGCTCTAGAAGCTAAAGTCGCAGAAATGTCACACATATTTGGCCTGCAACTTTCTGTGCGACAAATTCAGACAGGAAAAATCAGTATAAATCCTTAGAAAATTATCCCCCAGTGTCTCCATCTGCTGGCGGTATTGAATAAGCATTGCTGCACTGATGGGGTATGCATTAGACGAAAAAAAAGAAGAAAAAGAAGAATAATACGCCCAGAAAAGAGGCGAAAAGGAGAAAAACGTAAAAAAACGTGAAAAAAAAGTAAGAGGAAGAGAAGGGAAAAAAAGGTGGAAATGGGTTTAAAAGTGATTTCGGCGGAGAAATATATATATATATATATATATATATATATATATATATATATATACGCGCACACACACACATATATATAAATGTATTCTCCGTTGAGATATTGCAGCCGCTGCTGTGTCCAGGCCCAGGAGCCTTAGCACTGTGCTGTGATGTCACTCAATACCACTGACATCACTAGGTGTAAACAACATCTCTCCTTTGCTGTGTATGTGACTATGGAGCTGTTTGGTGATGTCGTCTATTATGGCCTTCATAGAAGCAACAGGAGATTGTTGCATCCATCTAGAACCCTCAGAACTACAGTGCTATGATGTCACTCACTTCCACAGGCCTTGCAGAGTGTAAACAACAACAACCCAGCTTTGTTGTGTATGTAACCATAGGGATTGTGATGTCACCTAGAACCTTCACAGCAGCGACAGCTTTATGAGGAGCATCAGCACTGCTCTGCCTGAGCAGAACCATCACCGCCATAGGTTGTCAAATAACCCGGATTTAACCCACACAGGTAAGTCCAATGGGGTGCAGGCATGTCCTCTATGCTTACAGCTTCCCGTGGGTGTTGGTTTGATACCGTTTGGGGACAGCCAAGGAGGCATCTGCAGGCAACAAAGGTAGGTGTGTGCTTGTGTGTGTGTTTCCTATGCAGATCCTAAGCCCAGTGTCACATGCAAGTAGGAGGAGTAAGAAGGGTTCCTGGCAAATCCAGGTTATGGATTGCATTTAAAAAGGCCCCGTGGGAGTGCAATGGGCCCCTGTCTTGCTGCTTAGCAATAATGGTATGGGTTTAGGTTCTGCTGTGTGTACTGGTGGTTGACTGCCCCCCAGCCCAGAGTGTGCATGGAAAATTGTCTGGCAGCCTCCCTGACAGCAAGCAGTGATAGTGCCCATGAAGGGGACCTTGTTGGGCCCGCCCCTTTCACGGTTATCGCTTCTCGGCCTTTTGGCTAAGATCTTGTATCTTGTCAAGGGGCTCTGAGTTCGTCGAACCTTCGGCCTTGAGGCATCGGCGGTTTTTTAGCCGTCTTAAGCCTCATGCTGCTATAGGAGGAGGACTTACAAAGAACGGGAAGGCGATCCCCCATGGCGACCCTTAGGTTTGCTGCGCATACTGAAACTCGGATTAAGAACACCTTCCGTATTGAAGTGGATGAGGAGAAAAAGGAGAAGATGACTTTGGAATTTTTTGTCAAGAGAATTATGCTGGATTTATTGCACATTCAGAGAGAACATGTGTTTTGCCTAAAAGACCCAGGTAAAGGACTTTTCATTCTTACCTTGACTTCCGCATCTGCATGTGACCATATGTTTGAGAAAGTTCGGGAGCTTGCCAATGAGGAGGATATGAAAGGACTTGTTTTCATTGCTCTATATTCTAATGGCGATGTTCCACTGGTGGTTACTATGCACGATCCATACGTGGATATAAGAGACATTGTCTTATTTTTAAACCAATATTGTGCGGAAGTCAAATACTCTCATAAAATAATGAATGCAATGGACTTTTGGACTGGAAAGCATAAGTTTGCTGTTAAGTTCAGAGAAGATGTGAGAGGAATTGGAGGTCTGTGTCGCCCACCTGCAAATTTTTTAATTGGGCGTAAACGTGGCTATTTATTCTACCCTGGGATGCCGTATTATTGCAGGAAATGCCATGAATATGGTCATACACAAGAATCTTGCAAAGAGGAAGTGGTTATTTGCAAAAGATGTGGCCAAAAAGGCCACACCACTTTGGACTGTCAAAATGAGATTCTGTGTAATGTGTGTAAGCAGAAAGGACACGCTTTTAAGGATTGTCCTCAACGCTCCTGGGCCAATATTGTGGCTACGTCGGCTGGTCCCTCGATGAGGAAGAGCTCCATGGATGCTGTGCCTGTGCCTAAGACCCACACCCTGAAAGTGATGCCTGAGTCTTCTGCTACCGGAATTCCTGTGATACCTGCTGTGGCTCATGTCTCCAAAAGCATTGTGTCCCCGGGGAAGGTCGTGGGACCTGAGACAGAAGTGAGGGGTTCTCCTCTCATGGAAGTTGAGGGTCCTGGACCGCCCAGAAGGGATACAGAGGAGATGGATGTAGAAGAACGGCGAAAGAGGAAAAGCAGAGACCGGAAAGAGGAAAAGGGCCTTAACATCAAAAGGAGTGGTCGAGTTAGTGCGGACGAGGGGAATGTGGAGATTGTCTGCCAAAAGGTTATAACAGCATCCGACCCTGTTAATATTGAGGAATTTGTGTCACCACCTGCAGATTGGGGTTCTTTGTCTGAGGATAATGAATGACCCAGGAGCTACCAAGTGTTAATATCTCCTCCTTCAATGTGAGGAGTTTGAAGAGCCCGGAGAGGAGGGCTGCTTTATTCTCTTTCTTGTCTTCTTTGCCTACAGACATTTTATTTTTACAGGAATGTGCCATTGATTATGATATCAATTATTCATCTTTGAGATCTGAATGGACTCTTGGCCCGTCTGTGTGGTCAGGGGATAATGAGAGGAAAGTGACTGGTGTTGGCATACTGTTCAAGAGCAGTGAGTATAAAGTTACCTCCTTCACAGACATTGTACCCGGTAGAGCCCTGCTCGTTCATATTATTTATAATGACATGAATATGAGACTTTTAAATGTATATGCCTCTCCAGATAAGGATGAAAGATCTGATTTATTAGAGAAAATTCAGTTTTATTTACCGGGTTCATCCCCGCTTATCATCGCTGGTGATTTTAATTGTATAATGGCAGGAGAGGAGCGGGCTGGAGGATCTGAACAAAGGAAAGATAAGACTGAAAAACAACTAAAGGATTTTATAGTTGATTTTAATTTAAAAGATTTGTGGAGAACCTCTTTCCCTAATGACCCTGGGTATACCTGGGGGAATAGCCTTTATATGTCAAGGATTGATTATATTTTTGCTTCTGGATTTGCATTTTATGGGAATATGCAATTGACTTCTACCTTTTTTTCAGATCATAAGATTTTATCTGCTACATGTAAGTTTGATGGGGTTTGCAGAGCCAAAGGAGTCTGGCGTCTGAATGTCTCTTTGCTTGAAGATGAAGAAATTAAATGTAATTTTATCTATCTTTTTAAAAAATTGCAGAACTCAAGGACTAATTTTAATTCTCTTTTAGCATGGTGGGAATTCTGCAAGGTAAAATTTAAAGAGTATTTTATTAAGATGGGTGTTAAAAAAACAAAAGAGAAATTGAAATGGTATAGAGATCTTAACACAAAACTACAAACCTATTATCAACTCAAAGAGCTGGGTGTATATGTAGACGATCTGATTTTAAGTGTTAAAAGTGATATTCAGAAGGCTATAACTAACAAAGGGAAAGAAATAATTTTTAACTCCAAAGTTGAATGTAAAGAGAAGGATGAAAAGTGTACAAGATTCTTTTTTAAAAAGGTAATGGAAACAAAAAAGTTAATGATTAACATTGAGGATGAAACTACTAATGTAGGAATGTTATCCAAAGCTAAATCCTTTTATCAAGATCTGTTTAATGAGAAACCCATTGATATATCTGCTGCTAATTTTCTCCTAAGCACTTTAGATTGTGGTTTAAGTAAGGAGGACCAAGATGCACTTTGCACAGAAGTAAGATGCCAAGAATTAGAAATTGCTGCTAAAAGTTTATCCACAGGTAAAACACCAGGTTCTGATGGACTTCCTGTAGAGTTTTATAAAACCTTTTGGGAAATTTTTAAAGATGATTTGCTTAATATTTTTAAGGAGGCTTTTAATTCTGATGTTCTACCTTTATCTTGGAGGAGTGGTATAGTGTCTCTGATCCCCAAAAAGGGGGATAGGAACAGCTTAGAAAATTGGAGACCAATTACGCTTCTTAATGTTGATTATAAGATTATGTCAAAAATTTTTGTTAACAGAATGAAGCCGTTTTTGTACAAGGTCATCCATGTGGATCAGGTATGTGGTGTCCCAGGAAGGAGTGTAGCTGAACCTTTAAATGCTATTAGGGACGTCATATGGTATCAGCAAGAGCGGAATCAAAATCTAGCCATTCTATCTCTAGATTTTCATAAAGCGTTCGATAGAGTATCACATTGTTTTTTATGGATGGTTTTACAACGCATGGGTTTTCCTAACATATTTATTAAGCAAATTGCTCTCTTATATAAAGGTTCTTTTAGCAGGATTTTAATAAATGGTTTCCTTACAGATTTTATTAATTTATCATCAGGGCTAAAGCAAGGCTGCCCTCTGTCTCCTATACTGTTTATATGTGCAATAGAACCTCTGTTAAACTTAATAAGGAATGATAAAATAATAAAAGGAGTGCCAGTTCCTGGAGGTAATAATGCCACCCTTAAAGTGTGTGGCTATATGGATGATATTAATGTTTTTTGTGAAAGTGCCTTCTCTTTACAAAGAGTTGTTGATGTTACTGATTTCTTTTGTAAAGCTTCTGCTTTTAAACTTAATTTATCTAAATGTGACTGTTTTTATATAGGTAAATGGGAAAACGTGCAAATACCAAACCTAAAATTACAGTCAGAAAAAATAAAAATCCTTGGAGTCATCTTTGATAAAAATAACAATGGTGAGGAAAGTTGGCTAATGGTAAAAGAAAAGGTAAAGAAAAAGGTAGACTTTTGGTCCCTAAGGAAATTATCCTTAGAAGGTAAAATTTTGGTGATTAAGGCTATGCTAATACCCATTATGCTCTATTTAAATATGATTTATCCTCCTAATGAACTTATGTCTAGGCAACTTCAGAGGATTCTCTTTGAGTTTCTATGGAGTTCTAAAGCAGAAAAATTAAAAAGAGATACTATGTATAAGTCACAAAAAAATGGAGGAAAACAGGTTCCCTGTATTAGAAAATTTTTATACTTAAGGTTTTTTAGTTGGTGTTTTAGGGGACTTTTTATGAAAAGTGTATGGTCCTGTTTTTTAAAGTACTCTGCGGGACATATTTTTAGAAAAAGAGAATGGGTGTTTTTATCATTATCTTCTCCTGTACTTTTAACTCCGCCTAAACATTATGCCATCTTAGAAAAAATTATACGTATGTATAACCTTAAAGACTTTGACTTGTTAACCTTGAGGGATGCTCGCAAGATAGAAGTACAGTTAAATTTGCAAGAAGAAATATGTATGGTCTCTAATTTTTCTTATAATAGGTGTGTACAAATATGGAAAAAGGTAAACGAGCCATATCTTTTTAATGAGCACAAGGATTTAGCATGGATGATTATCCATGAGTGTCTTCCGGTAAGATTTTTCCAATATAGAAGAGGTCTAAATGCTGTATGTGTCTGTCCCCGGGATAATTGCAATATAGATGAAACTGTTTTGCACCTTTTCTGGAATTGTTATTTTGCACAAAAGGTTTTTAGACTAATTGGTTCTTTATTGAAATTCCTAACAGGTCTAAAAGTTTTAAATCATGAAGTTGTTTTATATGGCAAAAGTGATGGAGTTATGAAAGAAAAAGAGAGAATTTTGTGGATTTTTATCAACTGTACAAAAAATGTATTATGGAAAGTTCGTAATATCCTTGTCTTCAAAAGAGATTTTATTTGTGAAAAAGAATGTTTGAAGATGATATACAGTGAAGTTTACTTGTACTATTTAATTGATAAAAAGAGATATGGGCAGAAAAAAGCATTAGCTATGTGGAATTTACATTTATGGAAAACAGTATTTGATGTATTGTAAACATTTTTTGTGATGTATTTAAGTTTTTGAGTTTTTTCAATAAAAATGTAAAAAAAAAAAAAAATCTGTTCTTATCAGTTTAATATCTGATACGTCCCCTATCTGGGGACCATATATTAAATGGATTTTTGAGAACGGGGGCCGATTTCGAAGCTTGCTTCCGTCGCCCTATGCATTGACCCGATATGGCAGTATCTTCGGGTACAGTGCACCACCCCCTTACAGGGTTAAAAAGAAAGATTCCTACTTTCATTGCTACCTGCTTGCTGGCTAGCCAGCTAGCCAGCCCTGTGGGCCTTGCTGCTGCTGCTGCTGCTGCAGCCAAAAAACAAAAGGTGGTGCTGCTGCTGCTTCTGCTGCTTCTGCTTGTGTCTGGCCGCTGTTGGAGCGTCCAGGCACAGGACTTCTGCTGCTGCTGACTAAATGGCCTCCTTAATTGGATCATTTGAGTAGCCAGCACACCTGTGCAGGTAGGGCATGACATGATAGGCAGCTGCCTTGATAGCGGGTGGGTGCTGAATGTTCCTAATTGACAAAATAAGATTAATGCTTATGAAGAAATATAAAATCTCATCCCTTCCCCAATATCGCGCCACACCCCTACCCCTTAATTCCCTGGTTGAACTTGATGGACATATGTCTTTTTTCGACCGTACTAACTATGTAACTATGTAACATAACATGGGGGGGTCTCCTGGCTGTTCACACAGGTGTGTCATTGCTGTACATTGACCATGCATTGCTTCTGTGGTATTGCAAAGGCAAAGACAAATGCTTCCAGCCATCCATTGCACTAATGGATTGGTCATCAGCTGGCTGTCTATGTCCCGCATCAATATAGACCAAAGTACAGAGGGTTAGGCTATGCTATAGTGCACCTACCTGATGCATCAGAAGGTGCGAGGCCCTTGCTAAATTCTGTGCACAGACTTTGAGATCTATGCTTTAGACTGTATCTAAACCTGCTCCAACATGGACTGACATTCTGGCCTACTTTCAGCCGATGCGACTTGTCTGTCGCTGAACAGTCGCTTTTTATGTATTCAGCACCTATGTATAATGTTGTAAAAATGCTCTAGAAGCTAAAGTCGCAGAAATGTCACACATATTTGGCCTGCAACTTTCTGTGCGACAAATTCAGACAGGAAAAATCAGTATAAATCCTTAGAAAATTATCCCCCAGTGTCTCCATCTGCTGGCGGTATTGAATAAGCATTGCTGCACTGATGGGGTATGCATTAGACGAAAAAAAAGAAGAAAAAGAAGAATAATACGCCCAGAAAAGAGGCGAAAAGGAGAAAAACGTAAAAAAACGTGAAAAAAAAGTAAGAGGAAGAGAAGGGAAAAAAAGGTGGAAATGGGTTTAAAAGTGATTTCGGCGGAGAAATATATATATATATATATATATATATATATATATATATATATATACGCGCACACACACACATATATATAAACGTATTCTCCGTTGAGATATTGCAGCCGCTGCTGTGTCCAGGCCCAGGAGCCTTAGCACTGTGCTGTGATGTCACTCAATACCACTGACATCACTAGGTGTAAACAACATCTCTCCTTTGCTGTGTATGTGACTATGGAGCTGTTTGGTGATGTCGTCTATTATGGCCTTCATAGAAGCAACAGGAGATTGTTGCATCCATCTAGAACCCTCAGAACTACAGTGCTATGATGTCACTCACTTCCACAGGCCTTGCAGAGTGTAAACAACAACAACCCAGCTTTGTTGTGTATGTAACCATAGGGATTGTGATGTCACCTAGAACCTTCACAGCAGCGACAGCTTTATGAGGAGCATCAGCACTGCTCTGCCTGAGCAGAACCATCACCGCCATAGGTTGTCAAATAACCCGGATTTAACCCACACAGGTAAGTCCAATGGGGTGCAGGCATGTCCTCTATGCTTACAGCTTCCCGTGGGTGTTGGTTTGATACCGTTTGGGGACAGCCAAGGAGGCATCTGCAGGCAACAAAGGTAGGTGTGTGCTTGTGTGTGTGTTTCCTATGCAGATCCTAAGCCCAGTGTCACATGCAAGTAGGAGGAGTAAGAAGGGTTCCTGGCAAATCCGGGTTATGGATTGCATTTAAAAAGGCCCCGTGGGAGTGCAATGGGCCCCTGTCTTGCTGCTTAGCAATAATGGTATGGGTTTAGGTTCTGCTGTGTGTACTGGTGGTTGACTGCCCCCCAGCCCAGAGTGTGCATGGAAAATTGTCTGGCAGCCTCCCTGACAGCAAGCAGTGATAGTGCCCATGAAGGGGACCTTGTTGGGCCCGCCCCTTTCACGGTTATCGCTTCTCGGCCTTTTGGCTAAGATCAAGTGTAGTATCTGTTCTTATCAGTTTAATATCTGATACGTCCCCTATCTGGGGACCATATATTAAATGGATTTTTGAGAACGGGGGCCGATTTCGAAGCTTGCTTCCGTCGCCCTATGCATTGACCCGATATGGCAGTATCTTCGGGTACAGTGCACCACCCCCTTACAGGGTTAAAAAGAAAGATTCCTACTTTCATTGCTACCTGCTTGCCAGCTAGCCAGCCCTGTGGGCCTTGCTGCTGCTGCTGCTGCTGCAGCCAAAAAACAAAAGGTGGTGCTGCTGCTGCTTCTGCTGCTTCTGCTTGTGTCTGGCCGCTGTTGGAGCGTCCAGGCACAGGACTTCTGCTGCTGCTGACTAAATGGCCTCCTTAATTGGATCATTTGAGTAGCCAGCACACCTGTGCAGGTAGGGCATGACATGATAGGCAGCTGCCTTGATAGCGGGTGGGTGCTGAATGTTCCTAATTGACAAAATAAGATTAATGCTTATGAAGAAATATAAAATCTCATCCCTTCCCCAATATCGCGCCACACCCCTACCCCTTAATTCCCTGGTTGAACTTGATGGACATATGTCTTTTTTCGACCGTACTAACTATGTAACTATGTAACATAACATGGGGGGGTCTCCTGGCTGTTCACACAGGTGTGTCATTGCTGTACATTGACCATGCATTGCTTCTGTGGTATTGCAAAGGCAAAGACAAATGCTTCCAGCCATCCATTGCACTAATGGATTGGTCATCAGCTGGCTGTCTATGTCCCGCATCAATATAGACCAAAGTACAGAGGGTTAGGCTATGCTATAGTGCACCTACCTGATGCATCAGAAGGTGCGAGGCCCTTGCTAAATTCTGTGCACAGACTTTGAGATCTATGCTTTAGACTGTATCTAAACCTGCTCCAACATGGACTGACATTCTGGCCTACTTTCAGCCGATGCGACTTGTCTGTCGCTGAACAGTCGCTTTTTATGTATTCAGCACCTATGTATAATGTTGTAAAAATGCTCTAGAAGCTAAAGTCGCAGAAATGTCACACATATTTGGCCTGCAACTTTCTGTGCGACAAATTCAGACAGGAAAAATCAGTATAAATCCTTAGAAAATTATCCCCCAGTGTCTCCATCTGCTGGCGGTATTGAATAAGCATTGCTGCACTGATGGGGTATGCATTAGACGAAAAAAAAGAAGAAAAAGAAGAATAATACGCCCAGAAAAGAGGCGAAAAGGAGAAAAACATAAAAAAACGTGAAAAAAAAGTAAGAGGAAGAGAAGGGAAAAAAAGGTGGAAATGGGTTTAAAAGTGATTTCGGCGGAGAAATATATATATATATATATATATATATATATATATATATATATATATACGCGCACACACACACATATATATAAACGTATTCTCCGTTGAGATATTGCAGCCGCTGCTGTGTCCAGGCCCAGGAGCCTTAGCACTGTGCTGTGATGTCACTCAATACCACTGACATCACTAGGTGTAAACAACATCTCTCCTTTGCTGTGTATGTGACTATGGAGCTGTTTGGTGATGTCGTCTATTATGGCCTTCATAGAAGCAACAGGAGATTGTTGCATCCATCTAGAACCCTCAGAACTACAGTGCTATGATGTCACTCACTTCCACAGGCCTTGCAGAGTGTAAACAACAACAACCCAGCTTTGTTGTGTATGTAACCATAGGGATTGTGATGTCACCTAGAACCTTCACAGCAGCGACAGCTTTATGAGGAGCATCAGCACTGCTCTGCCTGAGCAGAACCATCACCGCCATAGGTTGTCAAATAACCCGGATTTAACCCACACAGGTAAGTCCAATGGGGTGCAGGCATGTCCTCTATGCTTACAGCTTCCCGTGGGTGTTGGTTTGATACCGTTTGGGGACAGCCAAGGAGGCATCTGCAGGCAACAAAGGTAGGTGTGTGCTTGTGTGTGTGTTTCCTATGCAGATCCTAAGCCCAGTGTCACATGCAAGTAGGAGGAGTAAGAAGGGTTCCTGGCAAATCCGGGTTATGGATTGCATTTAAAAAGGCCCCGTGGGAGTGCAATGGGCCCCTGTCTTGCTGCTTAGCAATAATGGTATGGGTTTAGGTTCTGCTGTGTGTACTGGTGGTTGACTGCCCCCCAGCCCAGAGTGTGCATGGAAAATTGTCTGGCAGCCTCCCTGACAGCAAGCAGTGATAGTGCCCATGAAGGGGACCTTGTTGGGCCCGCCCCTTTCACGGTTATCGCTTCTCGGCCTTTTGGCTAAGATCAAGTGTAGTATCTGTTCTTATCAGTTTAATATCTGATACGTCCCCTATCTGGGGACCATATATTAAATGGATTTTTGAGAACGGGGGCCGATTTCGAAGCTTGCTTCCGTCGCCCTATGCATTGACCCGATATGGCAGTATCTTCGGGTACAGTGCACCACCCCCTTACAGGGTTAAAAAGAAAGATTCCTACTTTCATTGCTACCTGCTTGCTGGCTAGCCAGCTAGCCAGCCCTGTGGGCCTTGCTGCTGCTGCTGCTGCTGCAGCCAAAAAACAAAAGGTGGTGCTGCTGCTGCTTCTGCTGCTTCTGCTTGTGTCTGGCCGCTGTTGGAGCGTCCAGGCACAGGACTTCTGCTGCTGCTGACTAAATGGCCTCCTTAATTGGATCATTTGAGTAGCCAGCACACCTGTGCAGGTAGGGCATGACATGATAGGCAGCTGCCTTGATAGCGGGTGGGTGCTGAATGTTCCTAATTGACAAAATAAGATTAATGCTTATGAAGAAATATAAAATCTCATCCCTTCCCCAATATCGCGCCACACCCCTACCCCTTAATTCCCTGGTTGAACTTGATGGACATATGTCTTTTTTCGACCGTACTAACTATGTAACTATGTAACATAACATGGGGGGGTCTCCTGGCTGTTCACACAGGTGTGTCATTGCTGTACATTGACCATGCATTGCTTCTGTGGTATTGCAAAGGCAAAGACAAATGCTTCCAGCCATCCATTGCACTAATGGATTGGTCATCAGCTGGCTGTCTATGTCCCGCATCAATATAGACCAAAGTACAGAGGGTTAGGCTATGCTATAGTGCACCTACCTGATGCATCAGAAGGTGCGAGGCCCTTGCTAAATTCTGTGCACAGACTTTGAGATCTATGCTTTAGACTGTATCTAAACCTGCTCCAACATGGACTGACATTCTGGCCTACTTTCAGCCGATGCGACTTGTCTGTCGCTGAACAGTCGCTTTTTATGTATTCAGCACCTATGTATAATGTTGTAAAAATGCTCTAGAAGCTAAAGTCGCAGAAATGTCACACATATTTGGCCTGCAACTTTCTGTGCGACAAATTCAGACAGGAAAAATCAGTATAAATCCTTAGAAAATTATCCCCCAGTGTCTCCATCTGCTGGCGGTATTGAATAAGCATTGCTGCACTGATGGGGTATGCATTAGACGAAAAAAAAGAAGAAAAAGAAGAATAATACGCCCAGAAAAGAGGCGAAAAGGAGAAAAACGTAAAAAAACGTGAAAAAAAAGTAAGAGGAAGAGAAGGGAAAAAAAGGTGGAAATGGGTTTAAAAGTGATTTCGGCGGAGAAATATATATATATATATATATATATATATATATATATATATATATATATATATACGCGCACACACACACATATATATAAACGTATTCTCCGTTGAGATATTGCAGCCGCTGCTGTGTCCAGGCCCAGGAGCCTTAGCACTGTGCTGTGATGTCACTCAATACCACTGACATCACTAGGTGTAAACAACATCTCTCCTTTGCTGTGTATGTGACTATGGAGCTGTTTGGTGATGTCGTCTATTATGGCCTTCATAGAAGCAACAGGAGATTGTTGCATCCATCTAGAACCCTCAGAACTACAGTGCTATGATGTCACTCACTTCCACAGGCCTTGCAGAGTGTAAACAACAACAACCCAGCTTTGTTGTGTATGTAACCATAGGGATTGTGATGTCACCTAGAACCTTCACAGCAGCGACAGCTTTATGAGGAGCATCAGCACTGCTCTGCCTGAGCAGAACCATCACCGCCATAGGTTGTCAAATAACCCGGATTTAACCCACACAGGTAAGTCCAATGGGGTGCAGGCATGTCCTCTATGCTTACAGCTTCCCGTGGGTGTTGGTTTGATACCGTTTGGGGACAGCCAAGGAGGCATCTGCAGGCAACAAAGGTAGGTGTGTGCTTGTGTGTGTGTTTCCTATGCAGATCCTAAGCCCAGTGTCACATGCAAGTAGGAGGAGTAAGAAGGGTTCCTGGCAAATCCGGGTTATGGATTGCATTTAAAAAGGCCCCGTGGGAGTGCAATGGGCCCCTGTCTTGCTGCTTAGCAATAATGGTATGGGTTTAGGTTCTGCTGTGTGTACTGGTGGTTGACTGCCCCCCAGCCCAGAGTGTGCATGGAAAATTGTCTGGCAGCCTCCCTGACAGCAAGCAGTGATAGTGCCCATGAAGGGGACCTTGTTGGGCCCGCCCCTTTCACGGTTATCGCTTCTCGGCCTTTTGGCTAAGATCAAGTGTAGTATCTGTTCTTATCAGTTTAATATCTGATACGTCCCCTATCTGGGGACCATATATTAAATGGATTTTTGAGAACGGGGGCCGATTTCGAAGCTTGCTTCCGTCGCCCTATGCATTGACCCGATATGGCAGTATCTTCGGGTACAGTGCACCACCCCCTTACAGGGTTAAAAAGAAAGATTCCTACTTTCATTGCTACCTGCTTGCTGGCTAGCCAGCTAGCCAGCCCTGTGGGCCTTGCTGCTGCTGCTGCTGCTGCAGCCAAAAAACAAAAGGTGGTGCTGCTGCTGCTTCTGCTGCTTCTGCTTGTGTCTGGCCGCTGTTGGAGCGTCCAGGCACAGGACTTCTGCTGCTGCTGACTAAATGGCCTCCTTAATTGGATCATTTGAGTAGCCAGCACACCTGTGCAGGTAGGGCATGACATGATAGGCAGCTGCCTTGATAGCGGGTGGGTGCTGAATGTTCCTAATTGACAAAATAAGATTAATGCTTATGAAGAAATATAAAATCTCATCCCTTCCCCAATATCGCGCCACACCCCTACCCCTTAATTCCCTGGTTGAACTTGATGGACATATGTCTTTTTTCGACCGTACTAACTATGTAACTATGTAACATAACATGGGGGGGTCTCCTGGCTGTTCACACAGGTGTGTCATTGCTGTACATTGACCATGCATTGCTTCTGTGGTATTGCAAAGGCAAAGACAAATGCTTCCAGCCATCCATTGCACTAATGGATTGGTCATCAGCTGGCTGTCTATGTCCCGCATCAATATAGACCAAAGTACAGAGGGTTAGGCTATGCTATAGTGCACCTACCTGATGCATCAGAAGGTGCGAGGCCCTTGCTAAATTCTGTGCACAGACTTTGAGATCTATGCTTTAGACTGTATCTAAACCTGCTCCAACATGGACTGACATTCTGGCCTACTTTCAGCCGATGCGACTTGTCTGTCGCTGAACAGTCGCTTTTTATGTATTCAGCACCTATGTATAATGTTGTAAAAATGCTCTAGAAGCTAAAGTCGCAGAAATGTCACACATATTTGGCCTGCAACTTTCTGTGCGACAAATTCAGACAGGAAAAATCAGTATAAATCCTTAGAAAATTATCCCCCAGTGTCTCCATCTGCTGGCGGTATTGAATAAGCATTGCTGCACTGATGGGGTATGCATTAGACGAAAAAAAAGAAGAAAAAGAAGAATAATACGCCCAGAAAAGAGGCGAAAAGGAGAAAAACGTAAAAAAACGTGAAAAAAAAGTAAGAGGAAGAGAAGGGAAAAAAAGGTGGAAATGGGTTTAAAAGTGATTTCGGCGGAGAAATATATATATATATATATATATATATATATATATATACGCGCACACACACACATATATATAAACGTATTCTCCGTTGAGATATTGCAGCCGCTGCTGTGTCCAGGCCCAGGAGCCTTAGCACTGTGCTGTGATGTCACTCAATACCACTGACATCACTAGGTGTAAACAACATCTCTCCTTTGCTGTGTATGTGACTATGGAGCTGTTTGGTGATGTCGTCTATTATGGCCTTCATAGAAGCAACAGGAGATTGTTGCATCCATCTAGAACCCTCAGAACTACAGTGCTATGATGTCACTCACTTCCACAGGCCTTGCAGAGTGTAAACAACAACAACCCAGCTTTGTTGTGTATGTAACCATAGGGATTGTGATGTCACCTAGAACCTTCACAGCAGCGACAGCTTTATGAGGAGCATCAGCACTGCTCTGCCTGAGCAGAACCATCACCGCCATAGGTTGTCAAATAACCCGGATTTAACCCACACAGGTAAGTCCAATGGGGTGCAGGCATGTCCTCTATGCTTACAGCTTCCCGTGGGTGTTGGTTTGATACCGTTTGGGGACAGCCAAGGAGGCATCTGCAGGCAACAAAGGTAGGTGTGTGCTTGTGTGTGTGTTTCCTATGCAGATCCTAAGCCCAGTGTCACATGCAAGTAGGAGGAGTAAGAAGGGTTCCTGGCAAATCCGGGTTATGGATTGCATTTAAAAAGGCCCCGTGGGAGTGCAATGGGCCCCTGTCTTGCTGCTTAGCAATAATGGTATGGGTTTAGGTTCTGCTGTGTGTACTGGTGGTTGACTGCCCCCCAGCCCAGAGTGTGCATGGAAAATTGTCTGGCAGCCTCCCTGACAGCAAGCAGTGATAGTGCCCATGAAGGGGACCTTGTTGGGCCCGCCCCTTTCACGGTTATCGCTTCTCGGCCTTTTGGCTAAGATCAAGTGTAGTATCTGTTCTTATCAGTTTAATATCTGATACGTCCCCTATCTGGGGACCATATATTAAATGGATTTTTGAGAACGGGGGCCGATTTCGAAGCTTGCTTCCGTCGCCCTATGCATTGACCCGATATGGCAGTATCTTCGGGTACAGTGCACCACCCCCTTACAGGGTTAAAAAGAAAGATTCCTACTTTCATTGCTACCTGCTTGCTGGCTAGCCAGCTAGCCAGCCCTGTGGGCCTTGCTGCTGCTGCTGCTGCTGCAGCCAAAAAACAAAAGGTGGTGCTGCTGCTGCTTCTGCTGCTTCTGCTTGTGTCTGGCCGCTGTTGGAGCGTCCAGGCACAGGACTTCTGCTGCTGCTGACTAAATGGCCTCCTTAATTGGATCATTTGAGTAGCCAGCACACCTGTGCAGGTAGGGCATGACATGATAGGCAGCTGCCTTGATAGCGGGTGGGTGCTGAATGTTCCTAATTGACAAAATAAGATTAATGCTTATGAAGAAATATAAAATCTCATCCCTTCCCCAATATCGCGCCACACCCCTACCCCTTAATTCCCTGGTTGAACTTGATGGACATATGTCTTTTTTCGACCGTACTAACTATGTAACTATGTAACATAACATGGGGGGGTCTCCTGGCTGTTCACACAGGTGTGTCATTGCTGTACATTGACCATGCATTGCTTCTGTGGTATTGCAAAGGCAAAGACAAATGCTTCCAGCCATCCATTGCACTAATGGATTGGTCATCAGCTGGCTGTCTATGTCCCGCATCAATATAGACCAAAGTACAGAGGGTTAGGCTATGCTATAGTGCACCTACCTGATGCATCAGAAGGTGCGAGGCCCTTGCTAAATTCTGTGCACAGACTTTGAGATCTATGCTTTAGACTGTATCTAAACCTGCTCCAACATGGACTGACATTCTGGCCTACTTTCAGCCGATGCGACTTGTCTGTCGCTGAACAGTCGCTTTTTATGTATTCAGCACCTATGTATAATGTTGTAAAAATGCTCTAGAAGCTAAAGTCGCAGAAATGTCACACATATTTGGCCTGCAACTTTCTGTGCGACAAATTCAGACAGGAAAAAACAGTATAAATCCTTAGAAAATTATCCCCCAGTGTCTCCATCTGCTGGCGGTATTGAATAAGCATTGCTGCACTGATGGGGTATGCATTAGACGAAAAAAAAGAAGAAAAAGAAGAATAATACGCCCAGAAAAGAGGCGAAAAGGAGAAAAACGTAAAAAAACGTGAAAAAAAAGTAAGAGGAAGAGAAGGGGAAAAAAAGGTGGAAATGGGTTTAAAAGTGATTTCGGCGGAGAAATATATATATATATATATATATATATATATATATATATATATATATATATATATATATACGCGCACACACACACATATATATAAACGTATTCTCCGTTGAGATATTGCAGCCGCTGCTGTGTCCAGGCCCAGGAGCCTTAGCACTGTGCTGTGATGTCACTCAATACCACTGACATCACTAGGTGTAAACAACATCTCTCCTTTGCTGTGTATGTGACTATGGAGCTGTTTGGTGATGTCGTCTATTATGGCCTTCATAGAAGCAACAGGAGATTGTTGCATCCATCTAGAACCCTCAGAACTACAGTGCTATGATGTCACTCACTTCCACAGGCCTTGCAGAGTGTAAACAACAACAACCCAGCTTTGTTGTGTATGTAACCATAGGGATTGTGATGTCACCTAGAACCTTCACAGCAGCGACAGCTTTATGAGGAGCATCAGCACTGCTCTGCCTGAGCAGAACCATCACCGCCATAGGTTGTCAAATAACCCGGATTTAACCCACACAGGTAAGTCCAATGGGGTGCAGGCATGTCCTCTATGCTTACAGCTTCCCGTGGGTGTTGGTTTGATACCGTTTGGGGACAGCCAAGGAGGCATCTGCAGGCAACAAAGGTAGGTGTGTGCTTGTGTGTGTGTTTCCTATGCAGATCCTAAGCCCAGTGTCACATGCAAGTAGGAGGAGTAAGAAGGGTTCCTGGCAAATCCGGGTTATGGATTGCATTTAAAAAGGCCCCGTGGGAGTGCAATGGGCCCCTGTCTTGCTGCTTAGCAATAATGGTATGGGTTTAGGTTCTGCTGTGTGTACTGGTGGTTGACTGCCCCCCAGCCCAGAGTGTGCATGGAAAATTGTCTGGCAGCCTCCCTGACAGCAAGCAGTGATAGTGCCCATGAAGGGGACCTTGTTGGGCCCGCCCCTTTCACGGTTATCGCTTCTCGGCCTTTTGGCTAAGATCAAGTGTAGTATCTGTTCTTATCAGTTTAATATCTGATACGTCCCCTATCTGGGGACCATATATTAAATAGATTTTTGAGAACGGGGGCCGATTTCGAAGCTTGCTTCCGTCGCCCTATGCATTGACCCGATATGGCAGTATCTTCGGGTACAGTGCACCACCCCCTTACAGGGTTAAAAAGAAAGATTCCTACTTTCATTGCTACCTGCTTGCTGGCTAGCCAGCTTGCCAGCCCTGTGGGCCTTGCTGCTGCTGCTGCTGCTGCTGCAGCCAAAAAACAAAAGGTGGTGCTGCTGCTGCTTCTGCTGCTTCTGCTTGTGTCTGGCCGCTGTTGGAGCGTCCAGGCACAGGACTTCTGCTGCTGCTGACTAAATGGCCTCCTTAATTGGATCATTTGAGTAGCCAGCACACCTGTGCAGGTAGGGCATGACATGATAGGCAGCTGCCTTGATAGCGGGTGGGTGCTGAATGTTCCTAATTGACAAAATAAGATTAATGCTTATGAAGAAATATAAAATCTCATCCCTTCCCCAATATCGCGCCACACCCCTACCCCTTAATTCCCTGGTTGAACTTGATGGACATATGTCTTTTTTCGACCGTACTAACTATGTAACTATGTAACATAACATGGGGGGGTCTCCTGGCTGTTCACACAGGTGTGTCATTGCTGTACATTGACCATGCATTGCTTCTGTGGTATTGCAAAGGCAAAGACAAATGCTTCCAGCCATCCATTGCACTAATGGATTGGTCATCAGCTGGCTGTCTATGTCCCGCATCAATATAGACCAAAGTACAGAGGGTTAGGCTATGCTATAGTGCACCTACCTGATGCATCAGAAGGTGCGAGGCCCTTGCTAAATTCTGTGCACAGACTTTGAGATCTATGCTTTAGACTGTATCTAAACCTGCTCCAACATGGACTGACATTCTGGCCTACTTTCAGCCGATGCGACTTGTCTGTCGCTGAACAGTCGCTTTTTATGTATTCAGCACCTATGTATAATGTTGTAAAAATGCTCTAGAAGCTAAAGTCGCAGAAATGTCACACATATTTGGCCTGCAACTTTCTGTGCGACAAATTCAGACAGGAAAAATCAGTATAAATCCTTAGAAAATTATCCCCCAGTGTCTCCATCTGCTGGCGGTATTGAATAAGCATTGCTGCACTGATGGGGTATGCATTAGACGAAAAAAAAGAAGAAAAAGAAGAATAATACGCCCAGAAAAGAGGCGAAAAGGAGAAAAACGTAAAAAAACGTGAAAAAAAAGTAAGAGGAAGAGAAGGGAAAAAAAGGTGGAAATGGGTTTAAAAGTGATTTCGGCGGAGAAATATATATATATATATATATATATATATATATATATATATATATATATATATACGCGCACACACACACATATATATAAACGTATTCTCCGTTGAGATATTGCAGCCGCTGCTGTGTCCAGGCCCAGGAGCCTTAGCACTGTGCTGTGATGTCACTCAATACCACTGACATCACTAGGTGTAAACAACATCTCTCCTTTGCTGTGTATGTGACTATGGAGCTGTTTGGTGATGTCGTCTATTATGGCCTTCATAGAAGCAACAGGAGATTGTTGCATCCATCTAGAACCCTCAGAACTACAGTGCTATGATGTCACTCACTTCCACAGGCCTTGCAGAGTGTAAACAACAACAACCCAGCTTTGTTGTGTATGTAACCATAGGGATTGTGATGTCACTTAGAACCTTCACAGCAGCGACAACTTTATGAGGAGCATCAGCACTGCTCTGCCTGAGCAGAACCATCACCGCCATAGGTTGTCAAATAACCCGGATTTAACCCACACAGGTAAGTCCAATGGGGTGCAGGCATGTCCTCTATGCTTACAGCTTCCCGTGGGTGTTGGTTTGATACCGTTTGGGGACAGCCAAGGAGGCATCTGCAGGCAACAAAGGTAGGTGTGTGCTTGTGTGTGTGTTTCCTATGCAGATCCTAAGCCCAGTGTCACATGCAAGTAGGAGGAGTAAGAAGGGTTCCTGGCAAATCCGGGTTATGGATTGCATTTAAAAAGGCCCCGTGGGAGTGCAATGGGCCCCTGTCTTGCTGCTTAGCAATAATGGTATGGGTTTAGGTTCTGCTGTGTGTACTGGTGGTTGACTGCCCCCCAGCCCAGAGTGTGCATGGAAAATTGTCTGGCAGCCTCCCTGACAGCAAGCAGTGATAGTGCCCATGAAGGGGACCTTGTTGGGCCCGCCCCTTTCACGGTTATCGCTTCTCGGCCTTTTGGCTAAGATCAAGTGTAGTATCTGTTCTTATCAGTTTAATATCTGATACGTCCCCTATCTGGGGACCATATATTAAATGGATTTTTGAGAACGGGGGCCGATTTCGAAGCTTGCTTCCGTCGCCCTATGCATTGACCCGATATGGCAGTATCTTCGGGTACAGTGCACCACCCCCTTACAGGGTTAAAAAGAAAGATTCCTACTTTCATTGCTACCTGCTTGCTGGCTAGCCAGCTAGCCAGCCCTGTGGGCCTTGCTGCTGCTGCTGCTGCTGCAGCCAAAAAACAAAAGGTGGTGCTGCTGCTGCTTCTGCTGCTTCTGCTTGTGTCTGGCCGCTGTTGGAGCGTCCAGGCACAGGACTTCTGCTGCTGCTGACTAAATGGCCTCCTTAATTGGATCATTTGAGTAGCCAGCACACCTGTGCAGGTAGGGCATGACATGATAGGCAGCTGCCTTGATAGCGGGTGGGTGCTGAATGTTCCTAATTGACAAAATAAGATTAATGCTTATGAAGAAATATAAAATCTCATCCCTTCCCCAATATCGCGCCACACCCCTACCCCTTAATTCCCTGGTTGAACTTGATGGACATATGTCTTTTTTCGACCGTACTAACTATGTAACTATGTAACATAACATGGGGGGGTCTCCTGGCTGTTCACACAGGTGTGTCATTGCTGTACATTGACCATGCATTGCTTCTGTGGTATTGCAAAGGCAAAGACAAATGCTTCCAGCCATCCATTGCACTAATGGATTGGTCATCAGCTGGCTGTCTATGTCCCGCATCAATATAGACCAAAGTACAGAGGGTTAGGCTATGCTATAGTGCACCTACCTGATGCATCAGAAGGTGCGAGGCCCTTGCTAAATTCTGTGCACAGACTTTGAGATCTATGCTTTAGACTGTATCTAAACCTGCTCCAACATGGACTGACATTCTGGCCTACTTTCAGCCGATGCGACTTGTCTGTCGCTGAACAGTCGCTTTTTATGTATTCAGCACCTATGTATAATGTTGTAAAAATGCTCTAGAAGCTAAAGTCGCAGAAATGTCACACATATTTGGCCTGCAACTTTCTGTGCGACAAATTCAGACAGGAAAAATCAGTATAAATCCTTAGAAAATTATCCCCCAGTGTCTCCATCTGCTGGCGGTATTGAATAAGCATTGCTGCACTGATGGGGTATGCATTAGACGAAAAAAAAGAAGAAAAAGAAGAATAATACGCCCAGAAAAGAGGCGAAAAGGAGAAAAACGTAAAAAAACGTGAAAAAAAGTAAGAGGAAGAGAAGGGAAAAAAAGGTGGAAATGGGTTTAAAAGTGATTTCGGCGGAGAAATATATATATATATATATATATATATATATATATATATATATATACGCGCACACACACACATATATATAAACGTATTCTCCGTTGAGATATTGCAGCCGCTGCTGTGTCCAGGCCCAGGAGCCTTAGCACTGTGCTGTGATGTCACTCAATACCACTGACATCACTAGGTGTAAACAACATCTCTCCTTTGCTGTGTATGTGACTATGGAGCTGTTTGGTGATGTCGTCTATTATGGCCTTCATAGAAGCAACAGGAGATTGTTGCATCCATCTAGAACCCTCAGAACTACAGTGCTATGATGTCACTCACTTCCACAGGCCTTGCAGAGTGTAAACAACAACAACCCAGCTTTGTTGTGTATGTAACCATAGGGATTGTGATGTCACCTAGAACCTTCACAGCAGCGACAGCTTTATGAGGAGCATCAGCACTGCTCTGCCTGAGCAGAACCATCACCGCCATAGGTTGTCAAATAACCCGGATTTAACCCACACAGGTAAGTCCAATGGGGTGCAGGCATGTCCTCTATGCTTACAGCTTCCCGTGGGTGTTGGTTTGATACCGTTTGGGGACAGCCAAGGAGGCATCTGCAGGCAACAAAGGTAGGTGTGTGCTTGTGTGTGTGTTTCCTATGCAGATCCTAAGCCCAGTGTCACATGCAAGTAGGAGGAGTAAGAAGGGTTCCTGGCAAATCCGGGTTATGGATTGCATTTAAAAAGGCCCCGTGGGAGTGCAATGGGCCCCTGTCTTGCTGCTTAGCAATAATGGTATGGGTTTAGGTTCTGCTGTGTGTACTGGTGGTTGACTGCCCCCCAGCCCAGAGTGTGCATGGAAAATTGTCTGGCAGCCTCCCTGACAGCAAGCAGTGATAGTGCCCATGAAGGGGACCTTGTTGGGCCCGCCCCTTTCACGGTTATCGCTTCTCGGCCTTTTGGCTAAGATCAAGTGTAGTATCTGTTCTTATCAGTTTAATATCTGATACGTCCCCTATCTGGGGACCATATATTAAATGGATTTTTGAGAACGGGGGCCGATTTCGAAGCTTGCTTCCGTCGCCCTATGCATTGACCCGATATGGCAGTATCTTCGGGTACAGTGCACCACCCCCTTACAGGGTTAAAAAGAAAGATTCCTACTTTCATTGCTACCTGCTTGCTGGCTAGCCAGCTAGCCAGCCCTGTGGGCCTTGCTGCTGCTGCTGCTGCTGCAGCCAAAAAACAAAAGGTGGTGCTGCTGCTGCTTCTGCTGCTTCTGCTTGTGTCTGGCCGCTGTTGGAGCGTCCAGGCACAGGACTTCTGCTGCTGCTGACTAAATGGCCTCCTTAATTGGATCATTTGAGTAGCCAGCACACCTGTGCAGGTAGGGCATGACATGATAGGCAGCTGCCTTGATAGCGGGTGGGTGCTGAATGTTCCTAATTGACAAAATAAGATTAATGCTTATGAAGAAATATAAAATCTCATCCCTTCCCCAATATCGCGCCACACCCCTACCCCTTAATTCCCTGGTTGAACTTGATGGACATATGTCTTTTTTCGACCGTACTAACTATGTAACTATGTAACATAACATGGGGGGGTCTCCTGGCTGTTCACACAGGTGTGTCATTGCTGTACATTGACCATGCATTGCTTCTGTGGTATTGCAAAGGCAAAGACAAATGCTTCCAGCCATCCATTGCACTAATGGATTGGTCATCAGCTGGCTGTCTATGTCCCGCATCAATATAGACCAAAGTACAGAGGGTTAGGCTATGCTATAGTGCACCTACCTGATGCATCAGAAGGTGCGAGGCCCTTGCTAAATTCTGTGCACAGACTTTGAGATCTATGCTTTAGACTGTATCTAAACCTGCTCCAACATGGACTGACATTCTGGCCTACTTTCAGCCGATGCGACTTGTCTGTCGCTGAACAGTCGCTTTTTATGTATTCAGCACCTATGTATAATGTTGTAAAAATGCTCTAGAAGCTAAAGTCGCAGAAATGTCACACATATTTGGCCTGCAACTTTCTGTGCGACAAATTCAGACAGGAAAAATCAGTATAAATCCTTAGAAAATTATCCCCCAGTGTCTCCATCTGCTGGCGGTATTGAATAAGCATTGCTGCACTGATGGGGTATGCATTAGACGAAAAAAAAGAAGAAAAAGAAGAATAATACGCCCAGAAAAGAGGCGAAAAGGAGAAAAACGTAAAAAAACGTGAAAAAAAAGTAAGAGGAAGAGAAGGGAAAAAAAGGTGGAAATGGGTTTAAAAGTGATTTCGGCGGAGAAATATATATATATATATATATATATATATATATATATATATATATATATATACGCGCACACACACACATATATATAAACGTATTCTCCGTTGAGATATTGCAGCCGCTGCTGTGTCCAGGCCCAGGAGCCTTAGCACTGTGCTGTGATGTCACTCAATACCACTGACATCACTAGGTGTAAACAACATCTCTCCTTTGCTGTGTATGTGACTATGGAGCTGTTTGGTGATGTCGTCTATTATGGCCTTCATAGAAGCAACAGGAGATTGTTGCATCCATCTAGAACCCTCAGAACTACAGTGCTATGATGTCACTCACTTCCACAGGCCTTGCAGAGTGTAAACAACAACAACCCAGCTTTGTTGTGTATGTAACCATAGGGATTGTGATGTCACCTAGAACCTTCACAGCAGCGACAGCTTTATGAGGAGCATCAGCACTGCTCTGCCTGAGCAGAACCATCACCGCCATAGGTTGTCAAATAACCCGGATTTAACCCACACAGGTAAGTCCAATGGGGTGCAGGCATGTCCTCTATGCTTACAGCTTCCCGTGGGTGTTGGTTTGATACCGTTTGGGGACAGCCAAGGAGGCATCTGCAGGCAACAAAGGTAGGTGTGTGCTTGTGTGTGTGTTTCCTATGCAGATCCTAAGCCCAGTGTCACATGCAAGTAGGAGGAGTAAGAAGGGTTCCTGGCAAATCCGGGTTATGGATTGCATTTAAAAAGGCCCCGTGGGAGTGCAATGGGCCCCTGTCTTGCTGCTTAGCAATAATGGTATGGGTTTAGGTTCTGCTGTGTGTACTGGTGGTTGACTGCCCCCCAGCCCAGAGTGTGCATGGAAAATTGTCTGGCAGCCTCCCTGACAGCAAGCAGTGATAGTGCCCATGAAGGGGACCTTGTTGGGCCCGCCCCTTTCACGGTTATTGCTTCTCGGCCTTTTGGCTAAGATCAAGTGTAGTATCTGTTCTTATCAGTTTAATATCTGATACGTCCCCTATCTGGGGACCATATATTAAATGGATTTTTGAGAACGGGGGCCGATTTCGAAGCTTGCTTCCGTCGCCCTATGCATTGACCCGATATGGCAGTATCTTCGGGTACAGTGCACCACCCCCTTACAGGGTTAAAAAGAAAGATTCCTACTTTCATTGCTACCTGCTTGCTGGCTAGCCAGCTAGCCAGCCCTGTGGGCCTTGCTGCTGCTGCTGCTGCTGCAGCCAAAAAACAAAAGGTGGTGCTGCTGCTGCTTCTGCTGCTTCTGCTTGTGTCTGGCCGCTGTTGGAGCGTCCAGGCACAGGACTTCTGCTGCTGCTGACTAAATGGCCTCCTTAATTGGATCATTTGAGTAGCCAGCACACCTGTGCAGGTAGGGCATGACATGATAGGCAGCTGCCTTGATAGCGGGTGGGTGCTGAATGTTCCTAATTGACAAAATAAGATTAATGCTTATGAAGAAATATAAAATCTCATCCCTTCCCCAATATCGCGCCACACCCCTACCCCTTAATTCCCTGGTTGAACTTGATGGACATATGTCTTTTTTCGACCGTACTAACTATGTAACTATGTAACATAACATGGGGGGGTCTCCTGGCTGTTCACACAGGTGTGTCATTGCTGTACATTGACCATGCATTGCTTCTGTGGTATTGCAAAGGCAAAGACAAATGCTTCCAGCCATCCATTGCACTAATGGATTGGTCATCAGCTGGCTGTCTATGTCCCGCATCAATATAGACCAAAGTACAGAGGGTTAGGCTATGCTATAGTGCACCTACCTGATGCATCAGAAGGTGCGAGGCCCTTGCTAAATTCTGTGCACAGACTTTGAGATCTATGCTTTAGACTGTATCTAAACCTGCTCCAACATGGACTGACATTCTGGCCTACTTTCAGCCGATGCGACTTGTCTGTCGCTGAACAGTCGCTTTTTATGTATTCAGCACCTATGTATAATGTTGTAAAAATGCTCTAGAAGCTAAAGTCGCAGAAATGTCACACATATTTGGCCTGCAACTTTCTGTGCGACAAATTCAGACAGGAAAAATCAGTATAAATCCTTAGAAAATTATCCCCCAGTGTCTCCATCTGCTGGCGGTATTGAATAAGCATTGCTGCACTGATGGGGTATGCATTAGACGAAAAAAAAGAAGAAAAAGAAGAATAATACGCCCAGAAAAGAGGCGAAAAGGAGAAAAACGTAAAAAAACGTGAAAAAAAAGTAAGAGGAAGAGAAGGGAAAAAAAGGTGGAAATGGGTTTAAAAGTGATTTCGGCGGAGAAATATATATATATATATATATATATATATATATATATATATATATATATACGCGCACACACACACATATATATAAACGTATTCTCCGTTGAGATATTGCAGCCGCTGCTGTGTCCAGGCCCAGGAGCCTTAGCACTGTGCTGTGATGTCACTCAATACCACTGACATCACTAGGTGTAAACAACATCTCTCCTTTGCTGTGTATGTGACTATGGAGCTGTTTGGTGATGTCGTCTATTATGGCCTTCATAGAAGCAACAGGAGATTGTTGCATCCATCTAGAACCCTCAGAACTACAGTGCTATGATGTCACTCACTTCCACAGGCCTTGCAGAGTGTAAACAACAACAACCCAGCTTTGTTGTGTATGTAACCATAGGGATTGTGATGTCACCTAGAACCTTCACAGCAGCGACAGCTTTATGAGGAGCATCAGCACTGCTCTGCCTGAGCAGAACCATCACCGCCATAGGTTGTCAAATAACCCGGATTTAACCCACACAGGTAAGTCCAATGGGGTGCAGGCATGTCCTCTATGCTTACAGCTTCCCGTGGGTGTTGGTTTGATACCGTTTGGGGACAGCCAAGGAGGCATCTGCAGGCAACAAAGGTAGGTGTGTGCTTGTGTGTGTGTTTCCTATGCAGATCCTAAGCCCAGTGTCACATGCAAGTAGGAGGAGTAAGAAGGGTTCCTGGCAAATCCGGGTTATGGATTGCATTTAAAAAGGCCCCGTGGGAGTGCAATGGGCCCCTGTCTTGCTGCTTAGCAATAATGGTATGGGTTTAGGTTCTGCTGTGTGTACTGGTGGTTGACTGCCCCCCAGCCCAGAGTGTGCATGGAAAATTGTCTGGCAGCCTCCCTGACAGCAAGCAGTGATAGTGCCCATGAAGGGGACCTTGTTGGGCCCGCCCCTTTCACGGTTATCGCTTCTCGGCCTTTTGGCTAAGATCAAGTGTAGTATCTGTTCTTATCAGTTTAATATCTGATACGTCCCCTATCTGGGGACCATATATTAAATGGATTTTTGAGAACGGGGGCCGATTTCGAAGCTTGCTTCCGTCGCCCTATGCATTGACCCGATATGGCAGTATCTTCGGGTACAGTGCACCACCCCCTTACAGGGTTAAAAAGAAAGATTCCTACTTTCATTGCTACCTGCTTGCTGGCTAGCCAGCTAGCCAGCCCTGTGGGCCTTGCTGCTGCTGCTGCTGCTGCAGCCAAAAAACAAAAGGTGGTGCTGCTGCTGCTTCTGCTGCTTCTGCTTGTGTCTGGCCGCTGTTGGAGCGTCCAGGCACAGGACTTCTGCTGCTGCTGACTAAATGGCCTCCTTAATTGGATCATTTGAGTAGCCAGCACACCTGTGCAGGTAGGGCATGACATGATAGGCAGCTGCCTTGATAGCGGGTGGGTGCTGAATGTTCCTAATTGACAAAATAAGATTAATGCTTATGAAGAAATATAAAATCTCATCCCTTCCCCAATATCGCAACAACCAATTCCCAGGATGGGTTAGGGTGAAAATGAATCAAAGAACTTTTGACCCTGGGAAGCCCAGGGTCACTGAAACCCTTATTATCTCCCACCCCTAAAATTTAACTTTTATTCATATATTATTAAAAGAATTAATAAAGTGAGTGTATAACTTAAAAAATATAGGCTTGTGTGTGCTTGATAGTATTGTTTGTATTTCATCCAGTTGTCACTGGTAGGTGAATTGGTCCCTATGTGGACTGCAGTTCCACAATATATTGCACGCACAAGCTGACAATGTTAAAATGCTGAAAATGCCCCCTCTACATGTTTCACTACTTCCGTAGCGTCCTCAGGAGGGAAAATGGGCATCAACTCCTTGGTCTACCTGCTGAGTATTTATACCTTTAGGGAACTCCCACTTTCATAGATCCACCTATCATGAGTTCATTATTTGGTGCGCACCTGTGTAACGCTAATTGGGACCAATCAGGTCCTGTTTACTGATCTTACCTGTGTCACCATCAGCCTATCATCATTCCGGAGTTATCTCCTCGTCATCAAAGTGGACAGGCGCTGGGTAGTGACGCATGTGTCATCTGATTATTCGTGTCCAATCCTGAGCTTTAGATCGTGCACACCCTTGTTTGCGTTCCACATATCTGATGTTTGCGCTCCACTTCGGCATCTCGCCTCAATGCGCATGTCCGGAAATCGCGCTTGCGTGTTTGTTCATTACCCGGACTTAGCCCGATATACACGGAGAGCACTGCGCATGCGCAAGGGTATTCAAAGTTTAGGAATAACTCTAATAATGATTGTTAATTGACCAGCTGATATAGAAAGTTACTGTATTCCCATAGATAATGTATTAGATGAAATATTGAGTGTTTCTTCTATGGATATTTTATGGTAGTGGTGTATGATGAAAAGATAATTATTATTGGCCCCACAGATTTAATCTAGCAAAGTTATCTACTCTTTATCAGGGCTATAAAGGAATGGTGCCTAGAGCTGACCAGAGAGAAGCCTGTATTAGCTCGGGATATATAGATATAGTCCATATTTTGTATGACGTGGGATATATATTGTCCCCAGGATGTATATGGGTTTCCCCAAGAGAGTGTTATATATCATATTTGGTGTAAGTTAAAGTTTTATTTATACTAGTATACTACATATCAGAAAACCGGTGTCCTACATTCTTAAGGTAGTTCTAATATCTTTTGTTACCCTCTTTTAGATGTCATGGGGTCTCCCATTCGGACTCGATCCCGCGATCCATCCAGCCACCAGACCACACCACTCCATCCTTAACAACAGTATACCTCCTCATGGTAAGTATCAAATTGTATTGTAGGTAGTTATATGTATAAACCTGAAATTCTCTAAAGATGTTAGAACTACATGTCTATCAGGTAAGTGCACTGATGGGTGGATCTTTCTATGAGTGTGGGTTATCCTATATTTTATGGTGACCTTTCGTTATCTCACTGATCTATCTAGCTATATTTCTTTATTATTAGTCCTGTCCATTCACTCAAATGAGGAATGCTGCATAAGAGAAGCCTTCATTGAGGCCTCTCGGTGATAGACACTTAAGTCTGTATATCCATTTAGCTTCTTCCCTTAGAAGCATTCGGTCTATGTTGCCTTTTCTCGGGCCCAATCTCATATTGCAGATACCCCAGAATTTTAGACCAAGTAGGTTGTTGCTATGTATAGCATGCATATGTCTTGATATGGGTGTATCGGCTCCTGTCCTAATGTTACTTAGGTGTTGACTGATACGTCTCCTAAACTCCTGCGTGGTTTTACCCACGTAGAGTTTTGGGCATTCACATTGGGCAACATAGACTATATTTCTTGTTTTGCAATTGATAAATTGTCTGATTTCATACTCCCGTTCATCCACTGGATTTTGGAATTTCTTTGTTTTTGGTAGGAACTTACAGAAACTGCAATTGCCACATCCAAAGGATCCCGTTATGCGATTGGACAGCCAAGTGGTTGGTCTGTTCTCTTGCCTCAGATGGCTGTTGACCAAAATGTCACGCAGATTGGGTCCTTGGCGAAATGTGACCTTGGGTTTTTTCCCAATCACCTCTTTTAATTCGGGATCTTTATAGAGTAGGTGCCAGTGCCGGTTTAGTATTGCCATTATTTTGCCACTTTGGCCATCATATGTGCCTATGCAGCGTATCGGCTGCTGTCTAGCATCGTCTGTCCGTGAGTCTCTGAGTAGGTCTGATCTGGCACTCCCTCTAGCCCGATGATAGGCTGCTTTGAGATACCTTTTGGGATAACCCCTCTGTCTAAATCTCCTAAATAGTTCATTACACTCATTTTGAAATGAGGTCTCTTCTGAGCAGTTCCTCCTGGCTCTTAGATACTGGCCAGTCGGAACACTTCTCTTCAACGACCAGGGATGCCAACTGGTCCAATGAAGCAGGGAGTTAGAGGATGTCGGCTTCCTGTATATCCTGGTTTGTATACAGTTGTTTTCATCAACAAAGATATTGAGGTCCAGGAAGTTAATTGATCGGCCACCTATTTCATAGGTGAACAACATGCCAATGTTATTGTCATTCAGGGCCAAAATGAAATCCTTAAACAGTGCCCCATCACCATCCCACAAGATGAGGACGTCATCAATATAACGTCCCCAAAATAATATGTGCTCTGTGTATGTGCTCAAAGTGTCCCCAAAAACTATAGTGTCCTCCCACCACCCTAAAAAAAGATTTGCATAATTAGGTGCACATGACGCCCCCATTGCCGTGCCTTGTGTTTGGTGATAGAATTTCCCATTGAAAATAAAATAGTTATGTGTCAACACGAAATAAAGAAGTGAATAAACAAAATCATTGTGCTCTGAAAAATAAGTGCTCCTGGTGCTCAAAAAGTGTTTGACAGCTTCCATGCCTAGCTCGTGGCGAATGTTGCTATATAAGCTTTCCACGTCAATGCTGGCTAGTATCATCGATTCTGTGACAGTGATATCATGAATTTTAGTGAGGGTGTCCTTAGTATCTCGTAAATGTGAGGGTAGTGTAGTTACAAAGGGTGCAAGAACTTCATCAAGGTAGATACTCGCCCCCTGTGTCAGGCAATCATTACCCGACACAATGGGGCGCCCCTTGATAGGATCAGTGGGTTTGTGTGTCTTGGGTAGTGCATAAAACGTGGCTATGGTGGGGTGTGGATTAAACATAAATTTGAATTCTGATTCTGAGATCAATGATTTATCTCTGGCTCCGATCAATAACTTCCTGTATTCCTCAAGATACCCATTTGTAGGGTCAGAGCCCAGGATCTCATATTTATCCCTATCCACCAGTAGTCGCATCACCATTTCTATGTAGTTGGTTTTATTCAAGACCACAATGTTGCCCCCCTTGTCTGAGGGCTTGATGACAATAGAGTCATCATCCCTCAGACAGTCAAGGGCCTGCTGTTCTTCCTGAGTCAGGTTCATAGGGGTGTGTGATCTACTGGGATTGATTTTCTCAATTTCCTGTGTGACTAGATCAACAAATGTTTCTACATTTGGAAACTGTGAGAATTGTGGAACGACCTGCGACCTAGGTTTTAGTTCTGTAAAGGGGGCCGTGAACCGTATCTCATGTCCCTCACTTTCCAACCATAGTTCATGTAAATCGTGTCGTACTCTTTCCTCCCTCTCTAATAATCTTCTATCATTATGGTCAGACTGGAAATGCCACTTATGTAATGCCACCTTTCTAGCGAACAAGTTGATATCCTTTATCCAGGAAAATTTATCAAATTTGGGTACAGGCGCAAAGGTTACTGTGCAAGGGGTTAACCTTTGCGCCTGTACCCAAATTTGATAAATTTTCCTGGATAAAGGATATCAACTTGTTCGCTAGAAAGGTGGCATTACATAAGTGGCATTTCCAGTCTGACCATAATGATAGAAGATTATTAGAGAGGGAGGAAAGAGTACGACACGATTTACATGAACTATGGTTGGAAAGTGAGGGACATGAGATACGGTTCACGGCCCCCTTTACAGAACTAAAACCTAGGTCGCAGGTCGTTCCACAATTCTCACAGTTTCCAAATGTAGAAACATTTGTTGATCTAGTCACACAGGAAATTGAGAAAATCAATCCCAGTAGATCACACACCCCTATGAACCTGACTCAGGAAGAACAGCAGGCCCTTGACTGTCTAAGGGATGATGACTCTATTGTCATCAAGCCCTCAGACAAGGGGGGCAACATTGTGGTCTTGAATAAAACCAACTACATAGAAATGGTGATGCGACTACTGGTGGATAGGGATAAATATGAGATCCTGGGCTCTGACCCTAAAAATGGGTATCTTGAGGAATACAGGAAGTTATTGATCGGAGCCAGAGATAAATCATTGATCTCAGAATCAGAATTCAAATTTATGTTTAATCCACACCCCACCATAGCCACGTTTTATGCACTACCCAAGACACACAAACCCACTGATCCTATCAAGGGGCGCCCCATTGTGTCGGGTAATGATTGCCTGACACAGGGGGCGAGTATCTACCTTGATGAAGTTCTTGCACCCTTTGTAACTACACTACCCTCACATTTACGAGATACTAAGGACACCCTCACTAAAATTCATGATATCACTGTCACAGAATCGATGATACTAGCCAGCATTGACGTGGAAAGCTTATATAGCAACATTCGCCACGAGCTAGGCATGGAAGCTGTCAAACACTTTTTGAGCACCAGGAGCACTTATTTTTCAGAGCACAATGATTTTGTTTATTCACTTCTTTATTTCGTGTTGACACATAACTATTTTATTTTCAATGGGAAATTCTATCACCAAACACAAGGCACGGCAATGGGGGCGTCATGTGCACCTAATTATGCAAATCTTTTTTTAGGGTGGTGGGAGGACACTATAGTTTTTGGGGACACTTTGAGCACATACACAGAGCACATATTATTTTGGGGACGTTATATTGATGACGTCCTCATCTTGTGGGATGGTGATGGGGCACTGTTTAAGGATTTCATTTTGGCCCTGAATGACAATAACATTGGCATGTTGTTCACCTATGAAATAGGTGGCCGATCAATTAACTTCCTGGACCTCAATATCTTTGTTGATGAAAACAACTGTATACAAACCAGGATATACAGGAAGCCGACATCCTCTAACTCCCTGCTTCATTGGACCAGTTGGCATCCCTGGTCGTTGAAGAGAAGTGTTCCGACTGGCCAGTATCTAAGAGCCAGGAGGAACTGCTCAGAAGAGACCTCATTTCAAAATGAGTGTAATGAACTATTTAGGAGATTTAGACAGAGGGGTTATCCCAAAAGGTATCTCAAAGCAGCCTATCATCGGGCTAGAGGGAGTGCCAGATCAGACCTACTCAGAGACTCACGGACAGACGATGCTAGACAGCAGCCGATACGCTGCATAGGCACATATGATGGCCAAAGTGGCAAAATAATGGCAATACTAAACCGGCACTGGCACCTACTCTATAAAGATCCCGAATTAAAAGAGGTGATTGGGAAAAAACCCAAGGTCACATTTCGCCAAGGACCCAATCTGCGTGACATTTTGGTCAACAGCCATCTGAGGCAAGAGAACAGACCAACCACTTGGCTGTCCAATCGCATAACGGGATCCTTTGGATGTGGCAATTGCAGTTTCTGTAAGTTCCTACCAAAAACAAAGAAATTCCAAAATCCAGTGGATGAACGGGAGTATGAAATCAGACAATTTATCAATTGCAAAACAAGAAATATAGTCTATGTTGCCCAATGTGAATGCCCAAAACTCTACGTGGATAAAACCACGCAGGAGTTTAGGAGACGTATCAGTCAACACCTAAGTAACATTAGGACAGGAGCCGATACACCCATATCAAGACATATGCATGCTATACATAGCAACAACCTACTTGGTCTAAAATTCTGGGGTATCTGCAATATGAGATTGGGCCCGAGAAAAGGCAACATAGACCGAATGCTTCTAAGGGAAGAAGCTAAATGGATATACAGACTTAAGTGTCTATCACCGAGAGGCCTCAATGAAGGCTTCTCTTATGCAGCATTCCTCATTTGAGTGAATGGACAGGACTAATAATAAAGAAATATAGCTAGATAGATCAGTGAGATAACGAAAGGTCACCATAAAATATAGGATAACCCACACTCATAGAAAGATCCACCCATCAGTGCACTTACCTGATAGACATGTAGTTCTAACATCTTTAGAGAATTTCAGGTTTATACATATAACTACCTACAATACAATTTGATACTTACCATGAGGAGGTATACTGTTGTTAAGGATGGAGTGGTGTGGTCTGGTGGCTGGATGGATCGCGGGATCGAGTCCGAATGGGAGACCCCATGACATCTAAAAGAGGGTAACAAAAGATATTAGAACTACCTTAAGAATGTAGGACACCGGTTTTCTGATATGTAGTATACTAGTATAAATAAAACTTTAACTTACACCAAATATGATATATAACACTCTCTTGGGGAAACCCATATACATCCTGGGGACAATATATATCCCACGTCATACAAAATATGGACTATATCTATATATCCCGAGCTAATACAGGCTTCTCTCTGGTCAGCTCTAGGCACCATTCCTTTATAGCCCTGATAAAGAGTAGATAACTTTGCTAGATTAAATCTGTGGGGCCAATAATAATTATCTTTTCATCATACACCACTACCATAAAATATCCATAGAAGAAACACTCAATATTTCATCTAATACATTATCTATGGGAATACAGTAACTTTCTATATCAGCTGGTCAATTAACAATCATTATTAGAGTTATTCCTAAACTTTGAATACCCATGCGCATGCGCAGTGCTCTCCGTGTATATCGGGCTAAGTCCGGGTAATGAACAAACACGCAAGCGCGATTTCCGGACATGCGCATTGAGGCGAGATGCCGAAGTGGAGCGCAAACATCAGATATGTGGAACGCAAACAAGGGTGTGCACGATCTAAAGCTCAGGATTGGACGCGAATAATCAGATGACACATGCGCCACATGCGTCACTACCCAGCGCCTGTCCACTTTGATGACGAGGAGATAACTCCGGAATGATGATAGGCTGATGGTGACACAGGTAAGATCAGTAAACAGGACCTGATTGGTCCCAATTAGCGTTACACAGGTGCGCACCAAATAATGAACTCATGATAGGTGGATCTATGAAAGTGGGAGTTCCCTAAAGGTATAAATACTCAGCAGGTAGACCAAGGAGTTGATGCCCATTTTCCCTCCTGAGGACGCTACGGAAGTAGTGAAACATGTAGAGGGGGCATTTTCAGCATTTTAACATTGTCAGCTTGTGCGTGCAATATATTGTGGAACTGCAGTCCACATAGGGACCAATTCACCTACCAGTGACAACTGGATGAAATACAAACAATACTATCAAGCACACACAAGCCTATATTTTTTAAGTTATACACTCACTTTATTAATTCTTTTAATAATATATGAATAAAAGTTAAATTTTAGGGGTGGGAGATAATAAGGGTTTCAGTGACCCTGGGCTTCCCAGGGTCAAAAGTTCTTTGTTTCCCCAATATCGCGCCACACCCCTACCCCTTAATTCCCTGGTTGAACTTGATGGACATATGTCTTTTTTCGACCGTACTAACTATGTAACTATGTAACATAACATGGGGGGGTCTCCTGGCTGTTCACACAGGTGTGTCATTGCTGTACATTGACCATGCATTGCTTCTGTGGTATTGCAAAGGCAAAGACAAATGCTTCCAGCCATCCATTGCACTAATGGATTGGTCATCAGCTGGCTGTCTATGTCCCGCATCAATATAGACCAAAGTACAGAGGGTTAGGCTATGCTATAGTGCACCTACCTGATGTATCAGAAGGTGCGAGGCCCTTGCTAAATTCTGTGCACAGACTTTGAGATCTATGCTTTAGACTGTATCTAAACCTGCTCCAACATGGACTGACATTCTGGCCTACTTTCAGCCGATGCGACTTGTCTGTCGCTGAACAGTCGCTTTTTATGTATTCAGCACCTATGTATAATGTTGTAAAAATGCTCTAGAAGCTAAAGTCGCAGAAATGTCACACATATTTGGCCTGCAACTTTCTGTGCGACAAATTCAGACAGGAAAAATCAGTATAAATCCTTAGAAAATTATCCCCCAGTGTCTCCATCTGCTGGCGGTATTGAATAAGCATTGCTGCACTGATGGGGTATGCATTAGACGAAAAAAAAGAAGAAAAAGAAGAATAATACGCCCAGAAAAGAGGCGAAAAGGAGAAAAACGTAAAAAAACGTGAAAAAAAAGTAAGAGGAAGAGAAGGGAAAAAAAGGTGGAAATGGGTTTAAAAGTGATTTCGGCGGAGAAATATATATATATATATATATATATATATATATATATATATATATACGCGCACACACACACATATATATAAACGTATTCTCCGTTGAGATATTGCAGCCGCTGCTGTGTCCAGGCCCAGGAGCCTTAGCACTGTGCTGTGATGTCACTCAATACCACTGACATCACTAGGTGTAAACAACATCTCTCCTTTGCTGTGTATGTGACTATGGAGCTGTTTGGTGATGTCGTCTATTATGGCCTTCATAGAAGCAACAGGAGATTGTTGCATCCATCTAGAACCCTCAGAACTACAGTGCTATGATGTCACTCACTTCCACAGGCCTTGCAGAGTGTAAACAACAACAACCCAGCTTTGTTGTGTATGTAACCATAGGGATTGTGATGTCACCTAGAACCTTCACAGCAGCGACAGCTTTATGAGGAGCATCAGCACTGCTCTGCCTGAGCAGAACCATCACCGCCATAGGTTGTCAAATAACCCGGATTTAACCCACACAGGTAAGTCCAATGGGGTGCAGGCATGTCCTCTATGCTTACAGCTTCCCGTGGGTGTTGGTTTGATACCGTTTGGGGACAGCCAAGGAGGCATCTGCAGGCAACAAAGGTAGGTGTGTGCTTGTGTGTGTGTTTCCTATGCAGATCCTAAGCCCAGTGTCACATGCAAGTAGGAGGAGTAAGAAGGGTTCCTGGCAAATCCGGGTTATGGATTGCATTTAAAAAGGCCCCGTGGGAGTGCAATGGGCCCCTGTCTTGCTGCTTAGCAATAATGGTATGGGTTTAGGTTCTGCTGTGTGTACTGGTGGTTGACTGCCCCCCAGCCCAGAGTGTGCATGGAAAATTGTCTGGCAGCCTCCCTGACAGCAAGCAGTGATAGTGCCCATGAAGGGGACCTTGTTGGGCCCGCCCCTTTCACGGTTATCGCTTCTCGGCCTTTTGGCTAAGATCAAGTGTAGTATCTGTTCTTATCAGTTTAATATCTGATACGTCCCCTATCTGGGGACCATATATTAAATGGATTTTTGAGAACGGGGGCCGATTTCGAAGCTTGCTTCCGTCGCCCTATGCATTGACCCGATATGGCAGTATCTTCGGGTACAGTGCACCACCCCCTTACAGGGTTAAAAAGAAAGATTCCTACTTTCATTGCTACCTGCTTGCTGGCTAGCCAGCTAGCCAGCCCTGTGGGCCTTGCTGCTGCTGCTGCTGCTGCAGCCAAAAAACAAAAGGTGGTGCTGCTGCTGCTTCTGCTGCTTCTGCTTGTGTCTGGCCGCTGTTGGAGCGTCCAGGCACAGGACTTCTGCTGCTGCTGACTAAATGGCCTCCTTAATTGGATCATTTGAGTAGCCAGCACACCTGTGCAGGTAGGGCATGACATGATAGGCAGCTGCCTTGATAGCGGGTGGGTGCTGAATGTTCCTAATTGACAAAATAAGATTAATGCTTATGAAGAAATATAAAATCTCATCCCTTCCCCAATATCGCGCCACACCCCTACCCCTTAATTCCCTGGTTGAACTTGATGGACATATGTCTTTTTTCGACCGTACTAACTATGTAACTATGTAACATAACATGGGGGGGTCTCCTGGCTGTTCACACAGGTGTGTCATTGCTGTACATTGACCATGCATTGCTTCTGTGGTATTGCAAAGGCAAAGACAAATGCTTCCAGCCATCCATTGCACTAATGGATTGGTCATCAGCTGGCTGTCTATGTCCCGCATCAATATAGACCAAAGTACAGAGGGTTAGGCTATGCTATAGTGCACCTACCTGATGCATCAGAAGGTGCGAGGCCCTTGCTAAATTCTGTGCACAGACTTTGAGATCTATGCTTTAGACTGTATCTAAACCTGCTCCAACATGGACTGACATTCTGGCCTACTTTCAGCCGATGCGACTTGTCTGTCGCTGAACAGTCGCTTTTTATGTATTCAGCACCTATGTATAATGTTGTAAAAATGCTCTAGAAGCTAAAGTCGCAGAAATGTCACACATATTTGGCCTGCAACTTTCTGTGCGACAAATTCAGACAGGAAAAATCAGTATAAATCCTTAGAAAATTATCCCCCAGTGTCTCCATCTGCTGGCGGTATTGAATAAGCATTGCTGCACTGATGGGGTATGCATTAGACGAAAAAAAAGAAGAAAAAGAAGAATAATACGCCCAGAAAAGAGGCGAAAAGGAGAAAAACGTAAAAAAACTTGAAAAAAAAGTAAGAGGAAGAGAAGGGAAAAAAAGGTGGAAATGGGTTTAAAAGTGATTTCGGCGGAGAAATATATATATATATATATATATATATATATATATATATATATATATATACGCGCACACACACACATATATATAAACGTATTCTCCGTTGAGATATTGCAGCCGCTGCTGTGTCCAGGCCCAGGAGCCTTAGCACTGTGCTGTGATGTCACTCAATACCACTGACATCACTAGGTGTAAACAACATCTCTCCTTTGCTGTGTATGTGACTATGGAGCTGTTTGGTGATGTCGTCTATTATGGCCTTCATAGAAGCAACAGGAGATTGTTGCATCCATCTAGAACCCTCAGAACTACAGTGCTATGATGTCACTCACTTCCACAGGCCTTGCAGAGTGTAAACAACAACAACCCAGCTTTGTTGTGTATGTAACCATAGGGATTGTGATGTCACCTAGAACCTTCACAGCAGCGACAGCTTTATGAGGAGCATCAGCACTGCTCTGCCTGAGCAGAACCATCACCGCCATAGGTTGTCAAATAACCCGGATTTAACCCACACAGGTAAGTCCAATGGGGTGCAGGCATGTCCTCTATGCTTACAGCTTCCCGTGAGTGTTGGTTTGATACCGTTTGGGGACAGCCAAGGAGGCATCTGCAGGCAACAAAGGTAGGTGTGTGCTTGTGTGTGTGTTTCCTATGCAGATCCTAAGCCCAGTGTCACATGCAAGTAGGAGGAGTAAGAAGGGTTCCTGGCAAATCCGGGTTATGGATTGCATTTAAAAAGGCCCCGTGGGAGTGCAATGGGCCCCTGTCTTGCTGCTTAGCAATAATGGTATGGGTTTAGGTTCTGCTGTGTGTACTGGTGGTTGACTGCCCCCCAGCCCAGAGTGTGCATGGAAAATTGTCTGGCAGCCTCCCTGACAGCAAGCAGTGATAGTGCCCATGAAGGGGACCTTGTTGGGCCCGCCCCTTTCACGGTTATCGCTTCTCGGCCTTTTGGCTAAGATCAAGTGTAGTATCTGTTCTTATCAGTTTAATATCTGATACGTCCCCTATCTGGGGACCATATATTAAATGGATTTTTGAGAACGGGGGCCGATTTCGAAGCTTGCTTCCGTCGCCCTATGCATTGACCCGATATGGCAGTATCTTCGGGTACAGTGCACCACCCCCTTACAGGGTTAAAAAGAAAGATTCCTACTTTCATTGCTACCTGCTTGCTGGCTAGCCAGCTAGCCAGCCCTGTGGGCCTTGCTGCTGCTGCTGCTGCAGCCAAAAAACAAAAGGTGGTGCTGCTGCTGCTTCTGCTGCTTCTGCTTGTGTCTGGCCGCTGTTGGAGCGTCCAGGCACAGGACTTCTGCTGCTGCTGACTAAATGGCCTCCTTAATTGGATCATTTGAGTAGCCAGCACACCTGTGCAGGTAGGGCATGACATGATAGGCAGCTGCCTTGATAGCGGGTGGGTGCTGAATGTTCCTAATTGACAAAATAAGATTAATGCTTATGAAGAAATATAAAATCTCATCCCTTCCCCAATATCGCGCCACACCCCTACCCCTTAATTCCCTGGTTGAACTTGATGGACATATGTCTTTTTTCGACCGTACTAACTATGTAACTATGTAACATAACATGGGGGGGTCTCCTGGCTGTTCACACAGGTGTGTCATTGCTGTACATTGACCATGCATTGCTTCTGTGGTATTGCAAAGGCAAAGACAAATGCTTCCAGCCATCCATTGCACTAATGGATTGGTCATCAGCTGGCTGTCTATGTCCCGCATCAATATAGACCAAAGTACAGAGGGTTAGGCTATGCTATAGTGCACCTACCTGATGCATCAGAAGGTGCGAGGCCCTTGCTAAATTCTGTGCACAGACTTTGAGATCTATGCTTTAGACTGTATCTAAACCTGCTCCAACATGGACTGACATTCTGGCCTACTTTCAGCCGATGCGACTTGTCTGTCGCTGAACAGTCGCTTTTTATGTATTCAGCACCTATGTATAATGTTGTAAAAATGCTCTAGAAGCTAAAGTCGCAGAAATGTCACACATATTTGGCCTGCAACTTTCTGTGCGACAAATTCAGACAGGAAAAATCAGTATAAATCCTTAGAAAATTATCCCCCAGTGTCTCCATCTGCTGGCGGTATTGAATAAGCATTGCTGCACTGATGGGGTATGCATTAGACGAAAAAAAAGAAGAAAAAGAAGAATAATACGCCCAGAAAAGAGGCGAAAAGGAGAAAAACGTAAAAAAACGTGAAAAAAAAGTAAGAGGAAGAGAAGGGAAAAAAAGGTGGAAATGGGTTTAAAAGTGATTTCGGCGGAGAAATATATATATATATATATATATATATATATATATATATATATATATATACGCGCACACACACACATATATATAAACGTATTCTCCGTTGAGATATTGCAGCCGCTGCTGTGTCCAGGCCCAGGAGCCTTAGCACTGTGCTGTGATGTCACTCAATACCACTGACATCACTAGGTGTAAACAACATCTCTCCTTTGCTGTGTATGTGACTATGGAGCTGTTTGGTGATGTCGTCTATTATGGCCTTCATAGAAGCAACAGGAGATTGTTGCATCCATCTAGAACCCTCAGAACTACAGTGCTATGATGTCACTCACTTCCACAGGCCTTGCAGAGTGTAAACAACAACAACCCAGCTTTGTTGTGTATGTAACCATAGGGATTGTGATGTCACCTAGAACCTTCACAGCAGCGACAGCTTTATGAGGAGCATCAGCACTGCTCTGCCTGAGCAGAACCATCACCGCCATAGGTTGTCAAATAACCCGGATTTAACCCACACAGGTAAGTCCAATGGGGTGCAGGCATGTCCTCTATGCTTACAGCTTCCCGTGGGTGTTGGTTTGATACCGTTTGGGGACAGCCAAGGAGGCATCTGCAGGCAACAAAGGTAGGTGTGTGCTTGTGTGTGTGTTTCCTATGCAGATCCTAAGCCCAGTGTCACATGCAAGTAGGAGGAGTAAGAAGGGTTCCTGGCAAATCCGGGTTATGGATTGCATTTAAAAAGGCCCCGTGGGAGTGCAATGGGCCCCTGTCTTGCTGCTTAGCAATAATGGTATGGGTTTAGGTTCTGCTGTGTGTACTGGTGGTTGACTGCCCCCCAGCCCAGAGTGTGCATGGAAAATTGTCTGGCAGCCTCCCTGACAGCAAGCAGTGATAGTGCCCATGAAGGGGACCTTGTTGGGCCCGCCCCTTTCACGGTTATCGCTTCTCGGCCTTTTGGCTAAGATCAAGTGTAGTATCTGTTCTTATCAGTTTAATATCTGATACGTCCCCTATCTGGGGACCATATATTAAATGGATTTTTGAGAACGGGGGCCGATTTCGAAGCTTGCTTCCGTCGCCCTATGCATTGACCCGATATGGCAGTATCTTCGGGTACAGTGCACCACCCCCTTACAGGGTTAAAAAGAAAGATTCCTACTTTCATTGCTACCTGCTTGCTGGCTAGCCAGCTAGCCAGCCCTGTGGGCCTTGCTGCTGCTGCTGCTGCTGCAGCCAAAAAACAAAAGGTGGTGCTGCTGCTGCTTCTGCTGCTTCTGCTTGTGTCTGGCCGCTGTTGGAGCGTCCAGGCACAGGACTTCTGCTGCTGCTGACTAAATGGCCTCCTTAATTGGATCATTTGAGTAGCCAGCACACCTGTGCAGGTAGGGCATGACATGATAGGCAGCTGCCTTGATAGCGGGTGGGTGCTGAATGTTCCTAATTGACAAAATAAGATTAATGCTTATGAAGAAATATAAAATCTCATCCCTTCCCCAATATCGCGCCACACCCCTACCCCTTAATTCCCTGGTTGAACTTGATGGACATATGTCTTTTTTCGACCGTACTAACTATGTAACTATGTAACATAACATGGGGGGGTCTCCTGGCTGTTCACACAGGTGTGTCATTGCTGTACATTGACCATGCATTGCTTCTGTGGTATTGCAAAGGCAAAGACAAATGCTTCCAGCCATCCATTGCACTAATGGATTGGTCATCAGCTGGCTGTCTATGTCCCGCATCAATATAGACCAAAGTACAGAGGGTTAGGCTATGCTATAGTGCACCTACCTGATGCATCAGAAGGTGCGAGGCCCTTGCTAAATTCTGTGCACAGACTTTGAGATCTATGCTTTAGACTGTATCTAAACCTGCTCCAACATGGACTGACATTCTGGCCTACTTTCAGCCGATGCGACTTGTCTGTCGCTGAACAGTCGCTTTTTATGTATTCAGCACCTATGTATAATGTTGTAAAAATGCTCTAGAAGCTAAAGTCGCAGAAATGTCACACATATTTGGCCTGCAACTTTCTGTGCGACAAATTCAGACAGGAAAAATCAGTATAAATCCTTAGAAAATTATCCCCCAGTGTCTCCATCTGCTGGCGGTATTGAATAAGCATTGCTGCACTGATGGGGTATGCATTAGACGAAAAAAAAGAAGAAAAAGAAGAATAATACGCCCAGAAAAGAGGCGAAAAGGAGAAAAACGTAAAAAAACGTGAAAAAAAAGTAAGAGGAAGAGAAGGGAAAAAAAGGTGGAAATGGGTTTAAAAGTGATTTCGGCGGAGAAATATATATATATATATATATATATATATATATATATATATATATATATATATACGCGCACACACACACATATATATAAACGTATTCTCCGTTGAGATATTGCAGCCGCTGCTGTGTCCAGGCCCAGGAGCCTTAGCACTGTGCTGTGATGTCACTCAATACCACTGACATCACTAGGTGTAAACAACATCTCTCCTTTGCTGTGTATGTGACTATGGAGCTGTTTGGTGATGTCGTCTATTATGGCCTTCATAGAAGCAACAGGAGATTGTTGCATCCATCTAGAACCCTCAGAACTACAGTGCTATGATGTCACTCACTTCCACAGGCCTTGCAGAGTGTAAACAACAACAACCCAGCTTTGTTGTGTATGTAACCATAGGGATTGTGATGTCACCTAGAACCTTCACAGCAGCGACAGCTTTATGAGGAGCATCAGCACTGCTCTGCCTGAGCAGAACCATCACCGCCATAGGTTGTCAAATAACCTGGATTTAACCCACACAGGTAAGTCCAATGGGGTGCAGGCATGTCCTCTATGCTTACAGCTTCCCGTGGGTGTTGGTTTGATACCGTTTGGGGACAGCCAAGGAGGCATCTGCAGGCAACAAAGGTAGGTGTGTGCTTGTGTGTGTGTTTCCTATGCAGATCCTAAGCCCAGTGTCACATGCAAGTAGGAGGAGTAAGAAGGGTTCCTGGCAAATCCGGGTTATGGATTGCATTTAAAAAGGCCCCGTGGGAGTGCAATGGGCCCCTGTCTTGCTGCTTAGCAATAATGGTATGGGTTTAGGTTCTGCTGTGTGTACTGGTGGTTGACTGCCCCCCAGCCCAGAGTGTGCATGGAAAATTGTCTGGCAGCCTCCCTGACAGCAAGCAGTGATAGTGCCCATGAAGGGGACCTTGTTGGGCCCGCCCCTTTCACGGTTATCGCTTCTCGGCCTTTTGGCTAAGATCAAGTGTAGTATCTGTTCTTATCAGTTTAATATCTGATACGTCCCCTATCTGGGGACCATATATTAAATGGATTTTTGAGAACGGGGGCCGATTTCGAAGCTTGCTTCCGTCGCCCTATGCATTGACCCGATATGGCAGTATCTTCGGGTACAGTGCACCACCCCCTTACAGGGTTAAAAAGAAAGATTCCTACTTTCATTGCTACCTGCTTGCTGGCTAGCCAGCTAGCCAGCCCTGTGGGCCTTGCTGCTGCTGCTGCTGCTGCAGCCAAAAAACAAAAGGTGGTGCTGCTGCTGCTTCTGCTGCTTCTGCTTGTGTCTGGCCGCTGTTGGAGCGTCCAGGCACAGGACTTCTGCTGCTGCTGACTAAATGGCCTCCTTAATTGGATCATTTGAGTAGCCAGCACACCTGTGCAGGTAGGGCATGACATGATAGGCAGCTGCCTTGATAGCGGGTGGGTGCTGAATGTTCCTAATTGACAAAATAAGATTAATGCTTATGAAGAAATATAAAATCTCATCCCTTCCCCAATATCGCGCCACACCCCTACCCCTTAATTCCCTGGTTGAACTTGATGGACATATGTCTTTTTTCGACCGTACTAACTATGTAACTATGTAACATAACATGGGGGGGTCTCCTGGCTGTTCACACAGGTGTGTCATTGCTGTACATTGACCATGCATTGCTTCTGTGGTATTGCAAAGGCAAAGACAAATGCTTCCAGCCATCCATTGCACTAATGGATTGGTCATCAGCTGGCTGTCTATGTCCCGCATCAATATAGACCAAAGTACAGAGGGTTAGGCTATGCTATAGTGCACCTACCTGATGCATCAGAAGGTGCGAGGCCCTTGCTAAATTCTGTGCACAGACTTTGAGATCTATGCTTTAGACTGTATCTAAACCTGCTCCAACATGGACTGACATTCTGGCCTACTTTCAGCCGATGCGACTTGTCTGTCGCTGAACAGTCGCTTTTTATGTATTCAGCACCTATGTATAATGTTGTAAAAATGCTCTAGAAGCTAAAGTCGCAGAAATGTCACACATATTTGGCCTGCAACTTTCTGTGCGACAAATTCAGACAGGAAAAATCAGTATAAATCCTTAGAAAATTATCCCCCAGTGTCTCCATCTGCTGGCGGTATTGAATAAGCATTGCTGCACTGATGGGGTATGCATTAGACGAAAAAAAAGAAGAAAAAGAAGAATAATACGCCCAGAAAAGAGGCGAAAAGGAGAAAAACGTAAAAAAACGTGAAAAAAAAGTAAGAGGAAGAGAAGGGAAAAAAAGGTGGAAATGGGTTTAAAAGTGATTTCGGCGGAGAAATATATATATATATATATATATATATATATATATATATATATATATACGCGCACACACACACATATATATAAACGTATTCTCCGTTGAGATATTGCAGCCGCTGCTGTGTCCAGGCCCAGGAGCCTTAGCACTGTGCTGTGATGTCACTCAATACCACTGACATCACTAGGTGTAAACAACATCTCTCCTTTGCTGTGTATGTGACTATGGAGCTGTTTGGTGATGTCGTCTATTATGGCCTTCATAGAAGCAACAGGAGATTGTTGCATCCATCTAGAACCCTCAGAACTACAGTGCTATGATGTCACTCACTTCCACAGGCCTTGCAGAGTGTAAACAACAACAACCCAGCTTTGTTGTGTATGTAACCATAGGGATTGTGATGTCACCTAGAACCTTCACAGCAGCGACAGCTTTATGAGGAGCATCAGCACTGCTCTGCCTGAGCAGAACCATCACCGCCATAGGTTGTCAAATAACCCGGATTTAACCCACACAGGTAAGTCCAATGGGGTGCAGGCATGTCCTCTATGCTTACAGCTTCCCGTGGGTGTTGGTTTGATACCGTTTGGGGACAGCCAAGGAGGCATCTGCAGGCAACAAAGGTAGGTGTGTGCTTGTGTGTGTGTTTCCTATGCAGATCCTAAGCCCAGTGTCACATGCAAGTAGGAGGAGTAAGAAGGGTTCCTGGCAAATCCGGGTTATGGATTGCATTTAAAAAGGCCCCGTGGGAGTGCAATGGGCCCCTGTCTTGCTGCTTAGCAATAATGGTATGGGTTTAGGTTCTGCTGTGTGTACTGGTGGTTGACTGCCCCCCAGCCCAGAGTGTGCATGGAAAATTGTCTGGCAGCCTCCCTGACAGCAAGCAGTGATAGTGCCCATGAAGGGGACCTTGTTGGGCCCGCCCCTTTCACGGTTATCGCTTCTCGGCCTTTTGGCTAAGATCAAGTGTAGTATCTGTTCTTATCAGTTTAATATCTGATACGTCCCCTATCTGGGGACCATATATTAAATGGATTTTTGAGAACGGGGGCCGATTTCGAAGCTTGCTTCCGTCGCCCTATGCATTGACCCGATATGGCAGTATCTTCGGGTACAGTGCACCACCCCCTTACAGGGTTAAAAAGAAAGATTCCTACTTTCATTGCTACCTGCTTGCTGGCTAGCCAGCTAGCCAGCCCTGTGGGCCTTGCTGCTGCTGCTGCTGCTGCAGCCAAAAAACAAAAGGTGGTGCTGCTGCTGCTTCTGCTGCTTCTGCTTGTGTCTGGCCGCTGTTGGAGCGTCCAGGCACAGGACTTCTGCTGCTGCTGACTAAATGGCCTCCTTAATTGGATCATTTGAGTAGCCAGCACACCTGTGCAGGTAGGGCATGACATGATAGGCAGCTGCCTTGATAGCGGGTGGGTGCTGAATGTTCCTAATTGACAAAATAAGATTAATGCTTATGAAGAAATATAAAATCTCATCCCTTCCCCAATATCGCGCCACACCCCTACCCCTTAATTCCCTGGTTGAACTTGATGGACATATGTCTTTTTTCGACCGTACTAACTATGTAACTATGTAACATAACATGGGGGGGTCTCCTGGCTGTTCACACAGGTGTGTCATTGCTGTACATTGACCATGCATTGCTTCTGTGGTATTGCAAAGGCAAAGACAAATGCTTCCAGCCATCCATTGCACTAATGGATTGGTCATCAGCTGGCTGTCTATGTCCCGCATCAATATAGACCAAAGTACAGAGGGTTAGGCTATGCTATAGTGCACCTACCTGATGCATCAGAAGGTGCGAGGCCCTTGCTAAATTCTGTGCACAGACTTTGAGATCTATGCTTTAGACTGTATCTAAACCTGCTCCAACATGGACTGACATTCTGGCCTACTTTCAGCCGATGCGACTTGTCTGTCGCTGAACAGTCGCTTTTTATGTATTCAGCTCAGCACCTATGTATAATGTTGTAAAAATGCTCTAGAAGCTAAAGTCGCAGAAATGTCACACATATTTGGCCTGCAACTTTCTGTGCGACAAATTCAGACAGGAAAAATCAGTATAAATCCTTAGAAAATTATCCCCCAGTGTCTCCATCTGCTGGCGGTATTGAATAAGCATTGCTGCACTGATGGGGTATGCATTAGACGAAAAAAAAGAAGAAAAAGAAGAATAATACGCCCAGAAAAGAGGCGAAAAGGAGAAAAACGTAAAAAAACGTGAAAAAAAAGTAAGAGGAAGAGAAGGGAAAAAAAGGTGGAAATGGGTTTAAAAGTGATTTCGGCGGAGAAATATATATATATATATATATATATATAAATATATATATATACGCGCACACACACACATATATATAAACGTATTCTCCGTTGAGATATTGCAGCCGCTGCTGTGTCCAGGCCCAGGAGCCTTAGCACTGTGCTGTGATGTCACTCAATACCACTGACATCACTAGGTGTAAACAACATCTCTCCTTTGCTGTGTATGTGACTATGGAGCTGTTTGGTGATGTCGTCTATTATGGCCTTCATAGAAGCAACAGGAGATTGTTGCATCCATCTAGAACCCTCAGAACTACAGTGCTATGATGTCACTCACTTCCACAGGCCTTGCAGAGTGTAAACAACAACAACCCAGCTTTGTTGTGTATGTAACCATAGGGATTGTGATGTCACCTAGAACCTTCACAGCAGCGACAGCTTTATGAGGAGCATCAGCACTGCTCTGCCTGAGCAGAACCATCACCGCCATAGGTTGTCAAATAACCCGGATTTAACCCACACAGGTAAGTCCAATGGGGTGCAGGCATGTCCTCTATGCTTACAGCTTCCCGTGGGTGTTGGTTTGATACCGTTTGGGGACAGCCAAGGAGGCATCTGCAGGCAACAAAGGTAGGTGTGTGCTTGTGTGTGTGTTTCCTATGCAGATCCTAAGCCCAGTGTCACATGCAAGTAGGAGGAGTAAGAAGGGTTCCTGGCAAATCCGGGTTATGGATTGCATTTAAAAAGGCCCCGTGGGAGTGCAATGGGCCCCTGTCTTGCTGCTTAGCAATAATGGTATGGGTTTAGGTTCTGCTGTGTGTACTGGTGGTTGACTGCCCCCCAGCCCAGAGTGTGCATGGAAAATTGTCTGGCAGCCTCCCTGACAGCAAGCAGTGATAGTGCCCATGAAGGGGACCTTGTTGGGCCCGCCCCTTTCACGGTTATCGCTTCTCGGCCTTTTGGCTAAGATCAAGTGTAGTATCTGTTCTTATCAGTTTAATATCTGATACGTCCCCTATCTGGGGACCATATATTAAATGGATTTTTGAGAACGGGGGCCGATTTCGAAGCTTGCTTCCGTCGCCCTATGCATTGACCCGATATGGCAGTATCTTCGGGTACAGTGCACCACCCCCTTACAGGGTTAAAAAGAAAGATTCCTACTTTCATTGCTACCTGCTTGCTGGCTAGCCAGCTAGCCAGCCCTGTGGGCCTTGCTGCTGCTGCTGCTGCTGCAGCCAAAAAACAAAAGGTGGTGCTGCTGCTGCTTCTGCTGCTTCTGCTTGTGTCTGGCCGCTGTTGGAGCGTCCAGGCACAGGACTTCTGCTGCTGCTGACTAAATGGCCTCCTTAATTGGATCATTTGAGTAGCCAGCACACCTGTGCAGGTAGGGCATGACATGATAGGCAGCTGCCTTGATAGCGGGTGGGTGCTGAATGTTCCTAATTGACAAAATAAGATTAATGCTTATGAAGAAATATAAAATCTCATCCCTTCCCCAATATCGCGCCACACCCCTACCCCTTAATTCCCTGGTTGAACGTGATGGACATATGTCTTTTTTCGACCGTACTAACTATGTAACTATGTAACATAACATGGGGGGGTCTCCTGGCTGTTCACACAGGTGTGTCATTGCTGTACATTGACCATGCATTGCTTCTGTGGTATTGCAAAGGCAAAGACAAATGCTTCCAGCCATCCATTGCACTAATGGATTGGTCATCAGCTGGCTGTCTATGTCCCGCATCAATATAGACCAAAGTACAGAGGGTTAGGCTATGCTATAGTGCACCTACCTGATGCATCAGAAGGTGCGAGGCCCTTGCTAAATTCTGTGCACAGACTTTGAGATCTATGCTTTAGACTGTATCTAAACCTGCTCCAACATGGACTGACATTCTGGCCTACTTTCAGCCGATGCGACTTGTCTGTCGCTGAACAGTCGCTTTTTATGTATTCAGCACCTATGTATAATGTTGTAAAAATGCTCTAGAAGCTAAAGTCGCAGAAATGTCACACATATTTGGCCTGCAACTTTCTGTGCGACAAATTCAGACAGGAAAAATCAGTATAAATCCTTAGAAAATTATCCCCCAGTGTCTCCATCTGCTGGCGGTATTGAATAAGCATTGCTGCACTGATGGGGTATGCATTAGACGAAAAAAAAGAAGAAAAAGAAGAATAATACGCCCAGAAAAGAGGCGAAAAGGAGAAAAACGTAAAAAAACGTGAAAAAAAAGTAAGAGGAAGAGAAGGGAAAAAAAGGTGGAAATGGGTTTAAAAGTGATTTCGGCGGAGAAATATATATATATATATATATATATATATATATATATATATATATACGCGCACACACACACATATATATAAACGTATTCTCCGTTGAGATATTGCAGCCGCTGCTGTGTCCAGGCCCAGGAGCCTTAGCACTGTGCTGTGATGTCACTCAATACCACTGACATCACTAGGTGTAAACAACATCTCTCCTTTGCTGTGTATGTGACTATGGAGCTGTTTGGTGATGTCGTCTATTATGGCCTTCATAGAAGCAACAGGAGATTGTTGCATCCATCTAGAACCCTCAGAACTACAGTGCTATGATGTCACTCACTTCCACAGGCCTTGCAGAGTGTAAACAACAACAACCCAGCTTTGTTGTGTATGTAACCATAGGGATTGTGATGTCACCTAGAACCTTCACAGCAGCGACAGCTTTATGAGGAGCATCAGCACTGCTCTGCCTGAGCAGAACCATCACCGCCATAGGTTGTCAAATAACCCGGATTTAACCCACACAGGTAAGTCCAATGGGGTGCAGGCATGTCCTCTATGCTTACAGCTTCCCGTGGGTGTTGGTTTGATACCGTTTGGGGACAGCCAAGGAGGCATCTGCAGGCAACAAAGGTAGGTGTGTGCTTGTGTGTGTGTTTCCTATGCAGATCCTAAGCCCAGTGTCACATGCAAGTAGGAGGAGTAAGAAGGGTTCCTGGCAAATCCGGGTTATGGATTGCATTTAAAAAGGCCCCGTGGGAGTGCAATGGGCCCCTGTCTTGCTGCTTAGCAATAATGGTATGGGTTTAGGTTCTGCTGTGTGTACTGGTGGTTGACTGCCCCCCAGCCCAGAGTGTGCATGGAAAATTGTCTGGCAGCCTCCCTGACAGCAAGCAGTGATAGTGCCCATGAAGGGGACCTTGTTGGGCCCGCCCCTTTCACGGTTATCGCTTCTCGGCCTTTTGGCTAAGATCAAGTGTAGTATCTGTTCTTATCAGTTTAATATCTGATACGTCTCCTATCTGGGGACCATATATTAAATGGATTTTTGAGAACGGGGGCCGATTTCGAAGCTTGCTTCCGTCGCCCTATGCATTGACCCGATATGGCAGTATCTTCGGGTACAGTGCACCACCCCCTTACAGGGTTAAAAAGAAAGATTCCTACTTTCATTGCTACCTGCTTGCTGGCTAGCCAGCTAGCCAGCCCTGTGGGCCTTGCTGCTGCTGCTGCTGCTGCAGCCAAAAAACAAAAGGTGGTGCTGCTGCTGCTTCTGCTGCTTCTGCTTGTGTCTGGCCGCTGTTGGAGCGTCCAGGCACAGGACTTCTGCTGCTGCTGACTAAATGGCCTCCTTAATTGGATCATTTGAGTAGCCAGCACACCTGTGCAGGTAGGGCATGACATGATAGGCAGCTGCCTTGATAGCGGGTGGGTGCTGAATGTTCCTAATTGACAAAATAAGATTAATGCTTATGAAGAAATATAAAATCTCATCCCTTCCCCAATATCGCGCCACACCCCTACCCCTTAATTCCCTGGTTGAACTTGATGGACATATGTCTTTTTTCGACCGTACTAACTATGTAACTATGTAACATAACATGGGGGGGTCTCCTGGCTGTTCACACAGGTGTGTCATTGCTGTACATTGACCATGCATTGCTTCTGTGGTATTGCAAAGGCAAAGACAAATGCTTCCAGCCATCCATTGCACTAATGGATTGGTCATCAGCTGGCTGTCTATGTCCCGCATCAATATAGACCAAAGTACAGAGGGTTAGGCTATGCTATAGTGCACCTACCTGATGCATCAGAAGGTGCGAGGCCCTTGCTAAATTCTGTGCACAGACTTTGAGATCTATGCTTTAGACTGTATCTAAACCTGCTCCAACATGGACTGACATTCTGGCCTACTTTCAGCCGATGCGACTTGTCTGTCGCTGAACAGTCGCTTTTTATGTATTCAGCACCTATGTATAATGTTGTAAAAATGCTCTAGAAGCTAAAGTCGCAGAAATGTCACACATATTTGGCCTGCAACTTTCTGTGCGACAAATTCAGACAGGAAAAATCAGTATAAATCCTTAGAAAATTATCCCCCAGTGTCTCCATCTGCTGGCGGTATTGAATAAGCATTGCTGCACTGATGGGGTATGCATTAGACGAAAAAAAAGAAGAAAAAGAAGAATAATACGCCCAGAAAAGAGGCGAAAAGGAGAAAAACGTAAAAAAAACGTGAAAAAAAAGTAAGAGGAAGAGAAGGGAAAAAAAGGTGGAAATGGGTTTAAAAGTGATTTCGGCGGAGAAATATATATATATATATATATATATATATATATATATATATATACGCGCACACACACACATATATATAAACGTATTCTCCGTTGAGATATTGCAGCCGCTGCTGTGTCCAGGCCCAGGAGCCTTAGCACTGTGCTGTGATGTCACTCAATACCACTGACATCACTAGGTGTAAACAACATCTCTCCTTTGCTGTGTATGTGACTATGGAGCTGTTTGGTGATGTCGTCTATTACGGCCTTCATAGAAGCAACAGGAGATTGTTGCATCCATCTAGAACCCTCAGAACTACAGTGCTATGATGTCACTCACTTCCACAGGCCTTGCAGAGTGTAAACAACAACAACCCAGCTTTGTTGTGTATGTAACCATAGGGATTGTGATGTCACCTAGAACCTTCACAGCAGCGACAGCTTTATGAGGAGCATCAGCACTGCTCTGCCTGAGCAGAACCATCACCGCCATAGGTTGTCAAATAACCCGGATTTAACCCACACAGGTAAGTCCAATGGGGTGCAGGCATGTCCTCTATGCTTACAGCTTCCCGTGGGTGTTGGTTTGATACCGTTTGGGGACAGCCAAGGAGGCATCTGCAGGCAACAAAGGTAGGTGTGTGCTTGTGTGTGTGTTTCCTATGCAGATCCTAAGCCCAGTGTCACATGCAAGTAGGAGGAGTAAGAAGGGTTCCTGGCAAATCCGGGTTATGGATTGCATTTAAAAAGGCCCCGTGGGAGTGCAATGGGCCCCTGTCTTGCTGCTTAGCAATAATGGTATGGGTTTAGGTTCTGCTGTGTGTACTGGTGGTTGACTGCCCCCCAGCCCAGAGTGTGCATGGAAAATTGTCTGGCAGCCTCCCTGACAGCAAGCAGTGATAGTGCCCATGAAGGGGACCTTGTTGGGCCCGCCCCTTTCACGGTTATCGCTTCTCGGCCTTTTGGCTAAGATCAAGTGTAGTATCTGTTCTTATCAGTTTAATATCTGATACGTCCCCTATCTGGGGACCATATATTAAATGGATTTTTGAGAACGGGGGCCGATTTCGAAGCTTGCTTCCGTCGCCCTATGCATTGACCCGATATGGCAGTATCTTCGGGTACAGTGCACCACCCCCTTACAGGGTTAAAAAGAAAGATTCCTACTTTCATTGCTACCTGCTTGCTGGCTAGCCAGCTAGCCAGCCCTGTGGGCCTTGCTGCTGCTGCTGCTGCTGCAGCCAAAAAACAAAAGGTGGTGCTGCTGCTGCTTCTGCTGCTTCTGCTTGTGTCTGGCCGCTGTTGGAGCGTCCAGGCACAGGACTTCTGCTGCTGCTGACTAAATGGCCTCCTTAATTGGATCATTTGAGTAGCCAGCACACCTGTGCAGGTAGGGCATGACATGATAGGCAGCTGCCTTGATAGCGGGTGGGTGCTGAATGTTCCTAATTGACAAAATAAGATTAATGCTTATGAAGAAATATAAAATCTCATCCCTTCCCCAATATCGCGCCACACCCCTACCCCTTAATTCCCTGGTTGAACTTGATGGACATATGTCTTTTTTCGACCGTACTAACTATGTAACTATGTAACATAACATGGGGGGGTCTCCTGGCTGTTCACACAGGTGTGTCATTGCTGTACATTGACCATGCATTGCTTCTGTGGTATTGCAAAGGCAAAGACAAATGCTTCCAGCCATCCATTGCACTAATGGATTGGTCATCAGCTGGCTGTCTATGTCCCGCATCAATATAGACCAAAGTACAGAGGGTTAGGCTATGCTATAGTGCACCTACCTGATGCATCAGAAGGTGCGAGGCCCTTGCTAAATTCTGTGCACAGACTTTGAGATCTATGCTTTAGACTGTATCTAAACCTGCTCCAACATGGACTGACATTCTGGCCTACTTTCAGCCGATGCGACTTGTCTGTCGCTGAACAGTCGCTTTTTATGTATTCAGCACCTATGTATAATGTTGTAAAAATGCTCTAGAAGCTAAAGTCGCAGAAATGTCACACATATTTGGCCTGCAACTTTCTGTGCGACAAATTCAGACAGGAAAAATCAGTATAAATCCTTAGAAAATTATCCCCCAGTGTCTCCATCTGCTGGCGGTATTGAATAAGCATTGCTGCACTGATGGGGTATGCATTAGACGAAAAAAAAGAAGAAAAAGAAGAATAATACGCCCAGAAAAGAGGCGAAAAGGAGAAAAACGTAAAAAAACGTGAAAAAAAAGTAAGAGGAAGAGAAGGGAAAAAAAGGTGGAAATGGGTTTAAAAGTGATTTCGGCGGAGAAATATATATATATATATATATATATATATATATATATATATATATATATATATATATATACGCGCACACACACACATATATATAAACGTATTCTCCGTTGAGATATTGCAGCCGCTGCTGTGTCCAGGCCCAGGAGCCTTAGCACTGTGCTGTGATGTCACTCAATACCACTGACATCACTAGGTGTAAACAACATCTCTCCTTTGCTGTGTATGTGACTATGGAGCTGTTTGGTGATGTCGTCTATTATGGCCTTCATAGAAGCAACAGGAGATTGTTGCATCCATCTAGAACCCTCAGAACTACAGTGCTATGATGTCACTCACTTCCACAGGCCTTGCAGAGTGTAAACAACAACAACCCAGCTTTGTTGTGTATGTAACCATAGGGATTGTGATGTCACCTAGAACCTTCACAGCAGCGACAGCTTTATGAGGAGCATCAGCACTGCTCTGCCTGAGCAGAACCATCACCGCCATAGGTTGTCAAATAACCCGGATTTAACCCACACAGGTAAGTCCAATGGGGTGCAGGCATGTCCTCTATGCTTACAGCTTCCCGTGGGTGTTGGTTTGATACCGTTTGGGGACAGCCAAGGAGGCATCTGCAGGCAACAAAGGTAGGTGTGTGCTTGTGTGTGTGTTTCCTATGCAGATCCTAAGCCCAGTGTCACATGCAAGTAGGAGGAGTAAGAAGGGTTCCTGGCAAATCCGGGTTATGGATTGCATTTAAAAAGGCCCCGTGGGAGTGCAATGGGCCCCTGTCTTGCTGCTTAGCAATAATGGTATGGGTTTAGGTTCTGCTGTGTGTACTGGTGGTTGACTGCCCCCCAGCCCAGAGTGTGCATGGAAAATTGTCTGGCAGCCTCCCTGACAGCAAGCAGTGATAGTGCCCATGAAGGGGACCTTGTTGGGCCCGCCCCTTTCACGGTTATCGCTTCTCGGCCTTTTGGCTAAGATCAAGTGTAGTATCTGTTCTTATCAGTTTAATATCTGATACGTCCCCTATCTGGGGACCATATATTAAATGGATTTTTGAGAACGGGGGCCGATTTCGAAGCTTGCTTCCATCGCCCTATGCATTGACCCGATATGGCAGTATCTTCGGGTACAGTGCACCACCCCCTTACAGGGTTAAAAAGAAAGATTCCTACTTTCATTGCTACCTGCTTGCTGGCTAGCCAGCTAGCCAGCCCTGTGGGCCTTGCTGCTGCTGCTGCTGCTGCAGCCAAAAAACAAAAGGTGGTGCTGCTGCTGCTTCTGCTGCTTCTGCTTGTGTCTGGCCGCTGTTGGAGCGTCCAGGCACAGGACTTCTGCTGCTGCTGACTAAATGGCCTCCTTAATTGGATCATTTGAGTAGCCAGCACACCTGTGCAGGTAGGGCATGACATGATAGGCAGCTGCCTTGATAGCGGGTGGGTGCTGAATGTTCCTAATTGACAAAATAAGATTAATGCTTATGAAGAAATATAAAATCTCATCCCTTCCCCAATATCGCGCCACACCCCTACCCCTTAATTCCCTGGTTGAACTTGATGGACATATGTCTTTTTTCGACCGTACTAAGTATGTAACTATGTAACATAACATGGGGGGGTCTCCTGGCTGTTCACACAGGTGTGTCATTGCTGTACATTGACCATGCATTGCTTCTGTGGTATTGCAAAGGCAAAGACAAATGCTTCCAGCCATCCATTGCACTAATGGATTGGTCATCAGCTGGCTGTCTATGTCCCGCATCAATATAGACCAAAGTACAGAGGGTTAGGCTATGCTATAGTGCACCTACCTGATGCATCAGAAGGTGCGAGGCCCTTGCTAAATTCTGTGCACAGACTTTGAGATCTATGCTTTAGACTGTATCTAAACCTGCTCCAACATGGACTGACATTCTGGCCTACTTTCAGCCGATGCGACTTGTCTGTCGCTGAACAGTCGCTTTTTATGTATTCAGCACCTATGTATAATGTTGTAAAAATGCTCTAGAAGCTAAAGTCGCAGAAATGTCACACATATTTGGCCTGCAACTTTCTGTGCGACAAATTCAGACAGGAAAAATCAGTATAAATCCTTAGAAAATTATCCCCCAGTGTCTCCATCTGCTGGCGGTATTGAATAAGCATTGCTGCACTGATGGGGTATGCATTAGACGAAAAAAAAGAAGAAAAAGAAGAATAATACGCCCAGAAAAGAGGCGAAAAGGAGAAAAACGTAAAAAAACGTGAAAAAAAAGTAAGAGGAAGAGAAGGGAAAAAAAGGTGGAAATGGGTTTAAAAGTGATTTCGGCGGAGAAATATATATATATATATATATATATATACGCGCACACACACACATATATATAAACGTATTCTCCGTTGAGATATTGCAGCCGCTGCTGTGTCCAGGCCCAGGAGCCTTAGCACTGTGCTGTGATGTCACTCAATACCACTGACATTACTAGGTGTAAACAACATCTCTCCTTTGCTGTGTATGTGACTATGGAGCTGTTTGGTGATGTCGTCTATTATGGCCTTCATAGAAGCAACAGGAGATTGTTGCATCCATCTAGAACCCTCAGAACTACAGTGCTATGATGTCACTCACTTCCACAGGCCTTGCAGAGTGTAAACAACAACAACCCAGCTTTGTTGTGTATGTAACCATAGGGATTGTGATGTCACCTAGAACCTTCACAGCAGCGACAGCTTTATGAGGAGCATCAGCACTGCTCTGCCTGAGCAGAACCATCACCGCCATAGGTTGTCAAATAACCCGGATTTAACCCACACAGGTAAGTCCAATGGGGTGCAGGCATGTCCTCTATGCTTACAGCTTCCCGTGGGTGTTGGTTTGATACCGTTTGGGGACAGCCAAGGAGGCATCTGCAGGCAACAAAGGTAGGTGTGTGCTTGTGTGTGTGTTTCCTATGCAGATCCTAAGCCCAGTGTCACATGCAAGTAGGAGGAGTAAGAAGGGTTCCTGGCAAATCCGGGTTATGGATTGCATTTAAAAAGGCCCCGTGGGAGTGCAATGGGCCCCTGTCTTGCTGCTTAGCAATAATGGTATGGGTTTAGGTTCTGCTGTGTGTACTGGTGGTTGACTGCCCCCCAGCCCAGAGTGTGCATGGAAAATTGTCTGGCAGCCTCCCTGACAGCAAGCAGTGATAGTGCCCATGAAGGGGACCTTGTTGGGCCCGCCCCTTTCACGGTTATCGCTTCTCGGCCTTTTGGCTAAGATCAAGTGTAGTATCTGTTCTTATCAGTTTAATATCTGATACGTCCCCTATCTGGGGACCATATATTAAATGGATTTTTGAGAACGGGGGCCGATTTCGAAGCTTGCTTCCGTCGCCCTATGCATTGACCCGATATGGCAGTATCTTCGGGTACAGTGCACCACCCCCTTACAGGGTTAAAAAGAAAGATTCCTACTTTCATTGCTACCTGCTTGCTGGCTAGCCAGCTAGCCAGCCCTGTGGGCCTTGCTGCTGCTGCTGCTGCTGCAGCCAAAAAACAAAAGGTGGTGCTGCTGCTGCTTCTGCTGCTTCTGCTTGTGTCTGGCCGCTGTTGGAGCGTCCAGGCACAGGACTTCTGCTGCTGCTGACTAAATGGCCTCCTTAATTGGATCATTTGAGTAGCCAGCACACCTGTGCAGGTAGGGCATGACATGATAGGCAGCTGCCTTGATAGCGGGTGGGTGCTGAATGTTCCTAATTGACAAAATAAGATTAATGCTTATGAAGAAATATAAAATCTCATCCCTTCCCCAATATCGCGCCACACCCCTACCCCTTAATTCCCTGGTTGAACTTGATGGACATATGTCTTTTTTCGACCGTACTAACTATGTAACTATGTAACATAACATGGGGGGGTCTCCTGGCTGTTCACACAGGTGTGTCATTGCTGTACATTGACCATGCATTGCTTCTGTGGTATTGCAAAGGCAAAGACAAATGCTTCCAGCCATCCATTGCACTAATGGATTGGTCATCAGCTGGCTGTCTATGTCCCGCATCAATATAGACCAAAGTACAGAGGGTTAGGCTATGCTATAGTGCACCTACCTGATGCATCAGAAGGTGCGAGGCCCTTGCTAAATTCTGTGCACAGACTTTGAGATCTATGCTTTAGACTGTATCTAAACCTGCTCCAACATGGACTGACATTCTGGCCTACTTTCAGCCGATGCGACTTGTCTGTCGCTGAACAGTCGCTTTTTATGTATTCAGCACCTATGTATAATGTTGTAAAAATGCTCTAGAAGCTAAAGTCGCAGAAATGTCACACATATTTGGCCTGCAACTTTCTGTGCGACAAATTCAGACAGGAAAAATCAGTATAAATCCTTAGAAAATTATCCCCCAGTGTCTCCATCTGCTGGCGGTATTGAATAAGCATTGCTGCACTGATGGGGTATGCATTAGACGAAAAAAAAGAAGAAAAAGAAGAATAATACGCCCAGAAAAGAGGCGAAAAGGAGAAAAACGTAAAAAAACGTGAAAAAAAAGTAAGAGGAAGAGAAGGGAAAAAAAGGTGGAAATGGGTTTAAAAGTGATTTCGGCGGAGAAATATATATATATATATATATATATATATATATATATATATATATATATACGCGCACACACACACATATATATAAACGTATTCTCCGTTGAGATATTGCAGCCGCTGCTGTGTCCAGGCCCAGGAGCCTTAGCACTGTGCTGTGATGTCACTCAATACCACTGACATCACTAGGTGTAAACAACATCTCTCCTTTGCTGTGTATGTGACTATGGAGCTGTTTGGTGATGTCGTCTATTATGGCCTTCATAGAAGCAACAGGAGATTGTTGCATCCATCTAGAACCCTCAGAACTACAGTGCTATGATGTCACTCACTTCCACAGGCCTTGCAGAGTGTAAACAACAACAACCCAGCTTTGTTGTGTATGTAACCATAGGGATTGTGATGTCACCTAGAACCTTCACAGCAGCGACAGCTTTATGAGGAGCATCAGCACTGCTCTGCCTGAGCAGAACCATCACCGCCATAGGTTGTCAAATAACCCGGATTTAACCCACACAGGTAAGTCCAATGGGGTGCAGGCATGTCCTCTATGCTTACAGCTTCCCGTGGGTGTTGGTTTGATACCGTTTGGGGACAGCCAAGGAGGCATCTGCAGGCAACAAAGGTAGGTGTGTGCTTGTGTGTGTGTTTCCTATGCAGATCCTAAGCCCAGTGTCACATGCAAGTAGGAGGAGTAAGAAGGGTTCCTGGCAAATCCGGGTTATGGATTGCATTTAAAAAGGCCCCGTGGGAGTGCAATGGGCCCCTGTCTTGCTGCTTAGCAATAATGGTATGGGTTTAGGTTCTGCTGTGTGTACTGGTGGTTGACTGCCCCCCAGCCCAGAGTGTGCATGGAAAATTGTCTGGCAGCCTCCCTGACAGCAAGCAGTGATAGTGCCCATGAAGGGGACCTTGTTGGGCCCGCCCCTTTCACGGTTATCGCTTCTCGGCCTTTTGGCTAAGATCAAGTGTAGTATCTGTTCTTATCAGTTTAATATCTGATACGTCCCCTATCTGGGGACCATATATTAAATGGATTTTTGAGAACGGGGGCCGATTTCGAAGCTTGCTTCCGTCGCCCTATGCATTGACCCGATATGGCAGTATCTTCGGGTACAGTGCACCACCCCCTTACAGGGTTAAAAAGAAAGATTCCTACTTTCATTGCTACCTGCTTGCTGGCTAGCCAGCTAGCCAGCCCTGTGGGCCTTGCTGCTGCTGCTGCTGCTGCAGCAGCCAAAAAACAAAAGGTGGTGCTGCTGCTGCTTCTGCTGCTTCTGCTTGTGTCTGGCCGCTGTTGGAGCGTCCAGGCACAGGACTTCTGCTGCTGCTGACTAAATGGCCTCCTTAATTGGATCATTTGAGTAGCCAGCACACCTGTGCAGGTAGGGCATGACATGATAGGCAGCTGCCTTGATAGCGGGTGGGTGCTGAATGTTCCTAATTGACAAAATAAGATTAATGCTTATGAAGAAATATAAAATCTCATCCCTTCCCCAATATCGCGCCACACCCCTACCCCTTAATTCCCTGGTTGAACTTGATGGACATATGTCTTTTTTCGACCGTACTAACTATGTAACTATGTAACATAACATGGGGGGGTCTCCTGGCTGTTCACACAGGTGTGTCATTGCTGTACATTGACCATGCATTGCTTCTGTGGTATTGCAAAGGCAAAGACAAATGCTTCCAGCCATCCATTGCACTAATGGATTGGTCATCAGCTGGCTGTCTATGTCCCGCATCAATATAGACCAAAGTACAGAGGGTTAGGCTATGCTATAGTGCACCTACCTGATGCATCAGAAGGTGCGAGGCCCTTGCTAAATTCTGTGCACAGACTTTGAGATCTATGCTTTAGACTGTATCTAAACCTGCTCCAACATGGACTGACATTCTGGCCTACTTTCAGCCGATGCGACTTGTCTGTCGCTGAACAGTCGCTTTTTATGTATTCAGCACCTATGTATAATGTTGTAAAAATGCTCTAGAAGCTAAAGTCGCAGAAATGTCACACATATTTGGCCTGCAACTTTCTGTGCGACAAATTCAGACAGGAAAAATCAGTATAAATCCTTAGAAAATTATCCCCCAGTGTCTCCATCTGCTGGCGGTATTGAATAAGCATTGCTGCACTGATGGGGTATGCATTAGACGAAAAAAAAGAAGAAAAAGAAGAATAATACGCCCAGAAAAGAGGCGAAAAGGAGAAAAACGTAAAAAAACGTGAAAAAAAAGTAAGAGGAAGAGAAGGGAAAAAAAGGTGGAAATGGGTTTAAAAGTGATTTCGGCGGAGAAATATATATATATATATATATATATATATATATATATATATATATATATATACGCGCACACACACACATATATATAAACGTATTCTCCGTTGAGATATTGCAGCCGCTGCTGTGTCCAGGCCCAGGAGCCTTAGCACTGTGCTGTGATGTCACTCAATACCACTGACATCACTAGGTGTAAACAACATCTCTCCTTTGCTGTGTATGTGACTATGGAGCTGTTTGGTGATGTCGTCTATTATGGCCTTCATAGAAGCAACAGGAGATTGTTGCATCCATCTAGAACCCTCAGAACTACAGTGCTATGATGTCACTCACTTCCACAGGCCTTGCAGAGTGTAAACAACAACAACCCAGCTTTGTTGTGTATGTAACCATAGGGATTGTGATGTCACCTAGAACCTTCACAGCAGCGACAGCTTTATGAGGAGCATCAGCACTGCTCTGCCTGAGCAGAACCATCACCGCCATAGGTTGTCAAATAACCCGGATTTAACCCACACAGGTAAGTCCAATGGGGTGCAGGCATGTCCTCTATGCTTACAGCTTCCCGTGGGTGTTGGTTTGATACCGTTTGGGGACAGCCAAGGAGGCATCTGCAGGCAACAAAGGTAGGTGTGTGCTTGTGTGTGTGTTTCCTATGCAGATCCTAAGCCCAGTGTCACATGCAAGTAGGAGGAGTAAGAAGGGTTCCTGGCAAATCCGGGTTATGGATTGCATTTAAAAAGGCCCCGTGGGAGTGCAATGGGCCCCTGTCTTGCTGCTTAGCAATAATGGTATGGGTTTAGGTTCTGCTGTGTGTACTGGTGGTTGACTGCCCCCCAGCCCAGAGTGTGCATGGAAAATTGTCTGGCAGCCTCCCTGACAGCAAGCAGTGATAGTGCCCATGAAGGGGACCTTGTTGGGCCCGCCCCTTTCACGGTTATCGCTTCTCGGCCTTTTGGCTAAGATCAAGTGTAGTATCTGTTCTTATCAGTTTAATATCTGATACGTCCCCTATCTGGGGACCATATATTAAATGGATTTTTGAGAACGGGGGCCGATTTTGAAGCTTGCTTCCGTCGCCCTATGCATTGACCCGATATGGCAGTATCTTCGGGTACAGTGCACCACCCCCTTACAGGGTTAAAAAGAAAGATTCCTACTTTCATTGCTACCTGCTTGCTGGCTAGCCAGCTAGCCAGCCCTGTGGGCCTTGCTGCTGCTGCTGCTGCTGCAGCCAAAAAACAAAAGGTGGTGCTGCTGCTGCTTCTGCTGCTTCTGCTTGTGTCTGGCCGCTGTTGGAGCGTCCAGGCACAGGACTTCTGCTGCTGCTGACTAAATGGCCTCCTTAATTGGATCATTTGAGTAGCCAGCACACCTGTGCAGGTAGGGCATGACATGATAGGCAGCTGCCTTGATAGCGGGTGGGTGCTGAATGTTCCTAATTGACAAAATAAGATTAATGCTTATGAAGAAATATAAAATCTCATCCCTTCCCCAATATCGCGCCACACCCCTACCCCTTAATTCCCTGGTTGAACTTGATGGACATATGTCTTTTTTCGACCGTACTAACTATGTAACTATGTAACATAACATGGGGGGGTCTCCTGGCTGTTCACACAGGTGTGTCATTGCTGTACATTGACCATGCATTGCTTCTGTGGTATTGCAAAGGCAAAGACAAATGCTTCCAGCCATCCATTGCACTAATGGATTGGTCATCAGCTGGCTGTCTATGTCCCGCATCAATATAGACCAAAGTACAGAGGGTTAGGCTATGCTATAGTGCACCTACCTGATGCATCAGAAGGTGCGAGGCCCTTGCTAAATTCTGTGCACAGACTTTGAGATCTATGCTTTAGACTGTATCTAAACCTGCTCCAACATGGACTGACATTCTGGCCTACTTTCAGCCGATGCGACTTGTCTGTCGCTGAACAGTCGCTTTTTATGTATTCAGCACCTATGTATAATGTTGTAAAAATGCTCTAGAAGCTAAAGTCGCAGAAATGTCACACATATTTGGCCTGCAACTTTCTGTGCGACAAATTCAGACAGGAAAAATCAGTATAAATCCTTAGAAAATTATCCCCCAGTGTCTCCATCTGCTGGCGGTATTGAATAAGCATTGCTGCACTGATGGGGTATGCATTAGACGAAAAAAAAGAAGAAAAAGAAGAATAATACGCCCAGAAAAGAGGCGAAAAGGAGAAAAACGTAAAAAAACGTGAAAAAAAAGTAAGAGGAAGAGAAGGGAAAAAAAGGTGGAAATGGGTTTAAAAGTGATTTCGGCGGAGAAATATATATTTATATATATATATATATATATATATATATATATATACGCGCACACACACACATATATATAAACGTATTCTCCGTTGAGATATTGCAGCCGCTGCTGTGTCCAGGCCCAGGAGCCTTAGCACTGTGCTGTGATGTCACTCAATACCACTGACATCACTAGGTGTAAACAACATCTCTCCTTTGCTGTGTATGTGACTATGGAGCTGTTTGGTGATGTCGTCTATTATGGCCTTCATAGAAGCAACAGGAGATTGTTGCATCCATCTAGAACCCTCAGAACTACAGTGCTATGATGTCACTCACTTCCACAGGCCTTGCAGAGTGTAAACAACAACAACCCAGCTTTGTTGTGTATGTAACCATAGGGATTGTGATGTCACCTAGAACCTTCACAGCAGCGACAGCTTTATGAGGAGCATCAGCACTGCTCTGCCTGAGCAGAACCATCACCGCCATAGGTTGTCAAATAACCCGGATTTAACCCACACAGGTAAGTCCAATGGGGTGCAGGCATGTCCTCTATGCTTACAGCTTCCCGTGGGTGTTGGTTTGATACCGTTTGGGGACAGCCAAGGAGGCATCTGCAGGCAACAAAGGTAGGTGTGTGCTTGTGTGTGTGTTTCCTATGCAGATCCTAAGCCCAGTGTCACATGCAAGTAGGAGGAGTAAGAAGGGTTCCTGGCAAATCCGGGTTATGGATTGCATTTAAAAAGGCCCCGTGGGAGTGCAATGGGCCCCTGTCTTGCTGCTTAGCAATAATGGTATGGGTTTAGGTTCTGCTGTGTGTACTGGTGGTTGACTGCCCCCCAGCCCAGAGTGTGCATGGAAAATTGTCTGGCAGCCTCCCTGACAGCAAGCAGTGATAGTGCCCATGAAGGGGACCTTGTTGGGCCCGCCCCTTTCACGGTTATCGCTTCTCGGCCTTTTGGCTAAGATCAAGTGTAGTATCTGTTCTTATCAGTTTAATATCTGATACGTCCCCTATCTGGGGACCATATATTAAATGGATTTTTGAGAACGGGGGCCGATTTCGAAGCTTGCTTCCGTCGCCCTATGCATTGACCCGATATGGCAGTATCTTCGGGTACAGTGCACCACCCCCTTACAGGGTTAAAAAGAAAGATTCCTACTTTCATTGCTACCTGCTTGCTGGCTAGCCAGCTAGCCAGCCCTGTGGGCCTTGCTGCTGCTGCTGCTGCTGCAGCCAAAAAACAAAAGGTGGTGCTGCTGCTGCTTCTGCTGCTTCTGCTTGTGTCTGGCCGCTGTTGGAGCGTCCAGGCACAGGACTTCTGCTGCTGCTGACTAAATGGCCTCCTTAATTGGATCATTTGAGTAGCCAGCACACCTGTGCAGGTAGGGCATGACATGATAGGCAGCTGCCTTGATAGCGGGTGGGTGCTGAATGTTCCTAATTGACAAAATAAGATTAATGCTTATGAAGAAATATAAAATCTCATCCCTTCCCCAATATCGCGCCACACCCCTACCCCTTAATTCCCTGGTTGAACTTGATGGACATATGTCTTTTTTCGACCGTACTAACTATGTAACTATGTAACATAACATGGGGGGGTCTCCTGGCTGTTCACACAGGTGTGTCATTGCTGTACATTGACCATGCATTGCTTCTGTGGTATTGCAAAGGCAAAGACAAATGCTTCCAGCCATCCATTGCACTAATGGATTGGTCATCAGCTGGCTGTCTATGTCCCGCATCAATATAGACCAAAGTACAGAGGGTTAGGCTATGCTATAGTGCACCTACCTGATGCATCAGAAGGTGCGAGGCCCTTGCTAAATTCTGTGCACAGACTTTGAGATCTATGCTTTAGACTGTATCTAAACCTGCTCCAACATGGACTGACATTCTGGCCTACTTTCAGCCGATGCGACTTGTCTGTCGCTGAACAGTCGCTTTTTATGTATTCAGCACCTATGTATAATGTTGTAAAAATGCTCTAGAAGCTAAAGTCGCAGAAATGTCACACATATTTGGCCTGCAACTTTCTGTGCGACAAATTCAGACAGGAAAAATCAGTATAAATCCTTAGAAAATTATCCCCCAGTGTCTCCATCTGCTGGCGGTATTGAATAAGCATTGCTGCACTGATGGGGTATGCATTAGACGAAAAAAAAGAAGAAAAAGAAGAATAATACGCCCAGAAAAGAGGCGAAAAGGAGAAAAACGTAAAAAAACGTGAAAAAAAAGTAAGAGGAAGAGAAGGGAAAAAAAGGTGGAAATGGGTTTAAAAGTGATTTCGGCGGAGAAATATATATATATATATATATATATATATATATATATATATATATGCGCACACACACACATATATATAAACGTATTCTCCGTTGAGATATTGCAGCCGCTGCTGTGTCCAGGCCCAGGAGCCTTAGCACTGTGCTGTGATGTCACTCAATACCACTGACATCACTAGGTGTAAACAACATCTCTCCTTTGCTGTGTATGTGACTATGGAGCTGTTTGGTGATGTCGTCTATTACGGCCTTCATAGAAGCAACAGGAGATTGTTGCATCCATCTTGAACCCTCAGAACTACAGTGCTATGATGTCACTCACTTCCACAGGCCTTGCAGAGTGTAAACAACAACAACCCAGCTTTGTTGTGTATGTAACCATAGGGATTGTGATGTCACCTAGAACCTTCACAGCAGCGACAGCTTTATGAGGAGCATCAGCACTGCTCTGCCTGAGCAGAACCATCACCGCCATAGGTTGTCAAATAACCCGGATTTAACCCACACAGGTAAGTCCAATGGGGTGCAGGCATGTCCTCTATGCTTACAGCTTCCCGTGGGTGTTGGTTTGATACCGTTTGGGGACAGCCAAGGAGGCATCTGCAGGCAACAAAGGTAGGTGTGTGCTTGTGTGTGTGTTTCCTATGCAGATCCTAAGCCCAGTGTCACATGCAAGTAGGAGGAGTAAGAAGGGTTCCTGGCAAATCCGGGTTATGGATTGCATTTAAAAAGGCCCCGTGGGAGTGCAATGGGCCCCTGTCTTGCTGCTTAGCAATAATGGTATGGGTTTAGGTTCTGCTGTGTGTACTGGTGGTTGACTGCCCCCCAGCCCAGAGTGTGCATGGAAAATTGTCTGGCAGCCTCCCTGACAGCAAGCAGTGATAGTGCCCATGAAGGGGACCTTGTTGGGCCCGCCCCTTTCACGGTTATCGCTTCTCGGCCTTTTGGCTAAGATCAAGTGTAGTATCTGTTCTTATCAGTTTAATATCTGATACGTCCCCTATCTGGGGACCATATATTAAATGGATTTTTGAGAACGGGGGCCGATTTCGAAGCTTGCTTCCGTCGCCCTATGCATTGACCCGATATGGCAGTATCTTCGGGTACAGTGCACCACCCCCTTACAGGGTTAAAAAGAAAGATTCCTACTTTCATTGCTACCTGCTTGCTGGCTAGCCAGCTAGCCAGCCCTGTGGGCCTTGCTGCTGCTGCTGCAGCCAAAAAACAAAAGGTGGTGCTGCTGCTGCTTCTGCTGCTTCTGCTTGTGTCTGGCCGCTGTTGGAGCGTCCAGGCACAGGACTTCTGCTGCTGCTGACTAAATGGCCTCCTTAATTGGATCATTTGAGTAGCCAGCACACCTGTGCAGGTAGGGCATGACATGATAGGCAGCTGCCTTGATAGCGGGTGGGTGCTGAATGTTCCTAATTGACAAAATAAGATTAATGCTTATGAAGAAATATAAAATCTCATCCCTTCCCCAATATCGCGCCACACCCCTACCCCTTAATTCCCTGGTTGAACTTGATGGACATATGTCTTTTTTCGACCGTACTAACTATGTAACTATGTAACATAACATGGGGGGGTCTCCTGGCTGTTCACACAGGTGTGTCATTGCTGTACATTGACCATGCATTGCTTCTGTGGTATTGCAAAGGCAAAGACAAATGCTTCCAGCCATCCATTGCACTAATGGATTGGTCATCAGCTGGCTGTCTATGTCCCGCATCAATATAGACCAAAGTACAGAGGGTTAGGCTATGCTATAGTGCACCTACCTGATGCATCAGAAGGTGCGAGGCCCTTGCTAAATTCTGTGCACAGACTTTGAGATCTATGCTTTAGACTGTATCTAAACCTGCTCCAACATGGACTGACATTCTGGCCTACTTTCAGCCGATGCGACTTGTCTGTCGCTGAACAGTCGCTTTTTATGTATTCAGCACCTATGTATAATGTTGTAAAAATGCTCTAGAAGCTAAAGTCGCAGAAATGTCACACATATTTGGCCTGCAACTTTCTGTGCGACAAATTCAGACAGGAAAAATCAGTATAAATCCTTAGAAAATTATCCCCCAGTGTCTCCATCTGCTGGCGGTATTGAATAAGCATTGCTGCACTGATGGGGTATGCATTAGACGAAAAAAAAGAAGAAAAAGAAGAATAATACGCCCAGAAAAGAGGCGAAAAGGAGAAAAACGTAAAAAAACGTGAAAAAAAAGTAAGAGGAAGAGAAGGGAAAAAAAGGTGGAAATGGGTTTAAAAGTGATTTCGGCGGAGAAATATATATATATATATATATATATATATATATATATATATATATATATATATATATACGCGCACACACACACATATATATAAACGTATTCTCCGTTGAGATATTGCAGCCGCTGCTGTGTCCAGGCCCAGGAGCCTTAGCACTGTGCTGTGATGTCACTCAATACCACTGACATCACTAGGTGTAAACAACATCTCTCCTTTGCTGTGTATGTGACTATGGAGCTGTTTGGTGATGTCGTCTATTATGGCCTTCATAGAAGCAACAGGAGATTGTTGCATCCATCTAGAACCCTCAGAACTACAGTGCTATGATGTCACTCACTTCCACAGGCCTTGCAGAGTGTAAACAACAACAACCCAGCTTTGTTGTGCATGTAACCATAGGGATTGTGATGTCACCTAGAACCTTCACAGCAGCGACAGCTTTATGAGGAGCATCAGCACTGCTCTGCCTGAGCAGAACCATCACCGCCATAGGTTGTCAAATAACCCGGATTTAACCCACACAGGTAAGTCCAATGGGGTGCAGGCATGTCCTCTATGCTTACAGCTTCCCGTGGGTGTTGGTTTGATACCGTTTGGGGACAGCCAAGGAGGCATCTGCAGGCAACAAAGGTAGGTGTGTGCTTGTGTGTGTGTTTCCTATGCAGATCCTAAGCCCAGTGTCACATGCAAGTAGGAGGAGTAAGAAGGGTTCCTGGCAAATCCGGGTTATGGATTGCATTTAAAAAGGCCCCGTGGGAGTGCAATGGGCCCCTGTCTTGCTGCTTAGCAATAATGGTATGGGTTTAGGTTCTGCTGTGTGTACTGGTGGTTGACTGCCCCCCAGCCCAGAGTGTGCATGGAAAATTGTCTGGCAGCCTCCCTGACAGCAAGCAGTGATAGTGCCCATGAAGGGGACCTTGTTGGGCCCGCCCCTTTCACGGTTATCGCTTCTCGGCCTTTTGGCTAAGATCAAGTGTAGTATCTGTTCTTATCAGTTTAATATCTGATACGTCCCCTATCTGGGGACCATATATTAAATGGATTTTTGAGAACGGGGGCCGATTTCGAAGCTTGCTTCCGTCGCCCTATGCATTGACCCGATATGGCAGTATCTTCGGGTACAGTGCACCACCCCCTTACAGGGTTAAAAAGAAAGATTCCTACTTTCATTGCTACCTGCTTGCTGGCTAGCCAGCTAGCCAGCCCTGTGGGCCTTGCTGCTGCTGCTGCTGCTGCAGCCAAAAAACAAAAGGTGGTGCTGCTGCTGCTTCTGCTGCTTCTGCTTGTGTCTGGCCGCTGTTGGAGCGTCCAGGCACAGGACTTCTGCTGCTGCTGACTAAATGGCCTCCTTAATTGGATCATTTGAGTAGCCAGCACACCTGTGCAGGTAGGGCATGACATGATAGGCAGCTGCCTTGATAGCGGGTGGGTGCTGAATGTTCCTAATTGACAAAATAAGATTAATGCTTATGAAGAAATATAAAATATCATCCCTTCCCCAATATCGCGCCACACCCCTACCCCTTAATTCCCTGGTTGAACTTGATGGACATATGTCTTTTTTCGACCGTACTAACTATGTAACTATGTAACATAACATGGGGGGGTCTCCTGGCTGTTCACACAGGTGTGTCATTGCTGTACATTGACCATGCATTGCTTCTGTGGTATTGCAAAGGCAAAGACAAATGCTTCCAGCCATCCATTGCACTAATGGATTGGTCATCAGCTGGCTGTCTATGTCCCGCATCAATATAGACCAAAGTACAGAGGGTTAGGCTATGCTATAGTGCACCTACCTGATGCATCAGAAGGTGCGAGGCCCTTGCTAAATTCTGTGCACAGACTTTGAGATCTATGCTTTAGACTGTATCTAAACCTGCTCCAACATGGACTGACATTCTGGCCTACTTTCAGCCGATGCGACTTGTCTGTCGCTGAACAGTCGCTTTTTATGTATTCAGCACCTATGTATAATGTTGTAAAAATGCTCTAGAAGCTAAAGTCGCAGAAATGTCACACATATTTGGCCTGCAACTTTCTGTGCGACAAATTCAGACAGGAAAAATCAGTATAAATCCTTAGAAAATTATCCCCCAGTGTCTCCATCTGCTGGCGGTATTGAATAAGCATTGCTGCACTGATGGGGTATGCATTAGACGAAAAAAAAGAAGAAAAAGAAGAATAATACGCCCAGAAAAGAGGCGAAAAGGAGAAAAACGTAAAAAAACGTGAAAAAAAAAGTAAGAGGAAGAGAAGGGAAAAAAAGGTGGAAATGGGTTTAAAAGTGATTTCGGCGGAGAAATATATATATATATATATATATATATATATATATATATATATACGCGCACACACACACATATATATAAACGTATTCTCCGTTGAGATATTGCAGCCGCTGCTGTGTCCAGGCCCAGGAGCCTTAGCACTGTGCTGTGATGTCACTCAATACCACTGACATCACTAGGTGTAAACAACATCTCTCCTTTGCTGTGTATGTGACTATGGAGCTGTTTGGTGATGTCGTCTATTATGGCCTTCATAGAAGCAACAGGAGATTGTTGCATCCATCTAGAACCCTCAGAACTACAGTGCTATGATGTCACTCACTTCCACAGGCCTTGCAGAGTGTAAACAACAACAACCCAGCTTTGTTGTGTATGTAACCATAGGGATTGTGATGTCACCTAGAACCTTCACAGCAGCGACAGCTTTATGAGGAGCATCAGCACTGCTCTGCCTGAGCAGAACCATCACCGCCATAGGTTGTCAAATAACCCGGATTTAACCCACACAGGTAAGTCCAATGGGGTGCAGGCATGTCCTCTATGCTTACAGCTTCCCGTGGGTGTTGGTTTGATACCGTTTGGGGACAGCCAAGGAGGCATCTGCAGGCAACAAAGGTAGGTGTGTGCTTGTGTGTGTGTTTCCTATGCAGATCCTAAGCCCAGTGTCACATGCAAGTAGGAGGAGTAAGAAGGGTTCCTGGCAAATCCGGGTTATGGATTGCATTTAAAAAGGCCCCGTGGGAGTGCAATGGGCCCCTGTCTTGCTGCTTAGCAATAATGGTATGGGTTTAGGTTCTGCTGTGTGTACTGGTGGTTGACTGCCCCCCAGCCCAGAGTGTGCATGGAAAATTGTCTGGCAGCCTCCCTGACAGCAAGCAGTGATAGTGCCCATGAAGGGGACCTTGTTGGGCCCGCCCCTTTCACGGTTATCGCTTCTCGGCCTTTTGGCTAAGATCAAGTGTAGTATCTGTTCTTATCAGTTTAATATCTGATACGTCCCCTATCTGGGGACCATATATTAAATGGATTTTTGAGAACGGGGGCCGATTTCGAAGCTTGCTTCCGTCGCCCTATGCATTGACCCGATATGGCAGTATCTTCGGGTACAGTGCACCACCCCCTTACAGGGTTAAAAAGAAAGATTCCTACTTTCATTGCTACCTGCTTGCTGGCTAGCCAGCTAGCCAGCCCTGTGGGCCTTGCTGCTGCTGCTGCAGCCAAAAAACAAAAGGTGGTGCTGCTGCTGCTTCTGCTGCTTCTGCTTGTGTCTGGCCGCTGTTGGAGCGTCCAGGCACAGGACTTCTGCTGCTGCTGACTAAATGGCCTCCTTAATTGGATCATTTGAGTAGCCAGCACACCTGTGCAGGTAGGGCATGACATGATAGGCAGCTGCCTTGATAGCGGGTGGGTGCTGAATGTTCCTAATTGACAAAATAAGATTAATGCTTATGAAGAAATATAAAATCTCATCCCTTCCCCAATATCGCGCCACACCCCTACCCCTTAATTCCCTGGTTGAACTTGATGGACATATGTCTTTTTTCGACCGTACTAACTATGTAACTATGTAACATAACATGGGGGGGTCTCCTGGCTGTTCACACAGGTGTGTCATTGCTGTACATTGACCATGCATTGCTTCTGTGGTATTGCAAAGGCAAAGACAAATGCTTCCAGCCATCCATTGCACTAATGGATTGGTCATCAGCTGGCTGTCTATGTCCCGCATCAATATAGACCAAAGTACAGAGGGTTAGGCTATGCTATAGTGCACCTACCTGATGCATCAGAAGGTGCGAGGCCCTTGCTAAATTCTGTGCACAGACTTTGAGATCTATGCTTTAGACTGTATCTAAACCTGCTCCAACATGGACTGACATTCTGGCCTACTTTCAGCCGATGCGACTTGTCTGTCGCTGAACAGTCGCTTTTTATGTATTCAGCACCTATGTATAATGTTGTAAAAATGCTCTAGAAGCTAAAGTCGCAGAAATGTCACACATATTTGGCCTGCAACTTTCTGTGCGACAAATTCAGACAGGAAAAATCAGTATAAATCCTTAGAAAATTATCCCCCAGTGTCTCCATCTGCTGGCGGTATTGAATAAGCATTGCTGCACTGATGGGGTATGCATTAGACGAAAAAAAAGAAGAAAAAGAAGAATAATACGCCCAGAAAAGAGGCGAAAAGGAGAAAAACGTAAAAAAACGTGAAAAAAAAGTAAGAGGAAGAGAAGGGAAAAAAAGGTGGAAATGGGTTTAAAAGTGATTTCGGCGGAGAAATATATATATATATATATATATATATATATATATATATATATATACGCGCACACACACACATATATATAAACGTATTCTCCGTTGAGATATTGCAGCCGCTGCTGTGTCCAGGCCCAGGAGCCTTAGCACTGTGCTGTGATGTCACTCAATACCACTGACATCACTAGGTGTAAACAACATCTCTCCTTTGCTGTGTATGTGACTATGGAGCTGTTTGGTGATGTCGTCTATTATGGCCTTCATAGAAGCAACAGGAGATTGTTGCATCCATCTAGAACCCTCAGAACTACAGTGCTATGATGTCACTCACTTCCACAGGCCTTGCAGAGTGTAAACAACAACAACCCAGCTTTGTTGTGTATGTAACCATAGGGATTGTGATGTCACCTAGAACCTTCACAGCAGCGACAGCTTTATGAGGAGCATCAGCACTGCTCTGCCTGAGCAGAACCATCACCGCCATAGGTTGTCAAATAACCCGGATTTAACCCACACAGGTAAGTCCAATGGGGTGCAGGCATGTCCTCTATGCTTACAGCTTCCCGTGGGTGTTGGTTTGATACCGTTTGGGGACAGCCAAGGAGGCATCTGCAGGCAACAAAGGTAGGTGTGTGCTTGTGTGTGTGTTTCCTATGCAGATCCTAAGCCCAGTGTCACATGCAAGTAGGAGGAGTAAGAAGGGTTCCTGGCAAATCCGGGTTATGGATTGCATTTAAAAAGGCCCCGTGGGAGTGCAATGGGCCCCTGTCTTGCTGCTTAGCAATAATGGTATGGGTTTAGGTTCTGCTGTGTGTACTGGTGGTTGACTGCCCCCCAGCCCAGAGTGTGCATGGAAAATTGTCTGGCAGCCTCCCTGACAGCAAGCAGTGATAGTGCCCATGAAGGGGACCTTGTTGGGCCCGCCCCTTTCACGGTTATCGCTTCTCGGCCTTTTGGCTAAGATCAAGTGTAGTATCTGTTCTTATCAGTTTAATATCTGATACGTCCCCTATCTGGGGACCATATATTAAATGGATTTTTGAGAACGGGGGCCGATTTCGAAGCTTGCTTCCGTTGCCCTATGCATTGACCCGATATGGCAGTATCTTCGGGTACAGTGCACCACCCCCTTACAGGGTTAAAAAGAAAGATTCCTACTTTCATTGCTACCTGCTTGCTGGCTAGCCAGCTAGCCAGCCCTGTGGGCCTTGCTGCTGCTGCTGCTGCTGCAGCCAAAAAACAAAAGGTGGTGCTGCTGCTGCTTCTGCTGCTTCTGCTTGTGTCTGGCCGCTGTTGGAGCGTCCAGGCACAGGACTTCTGCTGCTGCTGACTAAATGGCCTCCTTAATTGGATCATTTGAGTAGCCAGCACACCTGTGCAGGTAGGGCATGACATGATAGGCAGCTGCCTTGATAGCGGGTGGGTGCTGAATGTTCCTAATTGACAAAATAAGATTAATGCTTATGAAGAAATATAAAATCTCATCCCTTCCCCAATATCGCGCCACACCCCTACCCCTTAATTCCCTGGTTGAACTTGATGGACATATGTCTTTTTTCGACCGTACTAACTATGTAACTATGTAACATAACATGGGGGGGTCTCCTGGCTGTTCACACAGGTGTGTCATTGCTGTACATTGACCATGCATTGCTTCTGTGGTATTGCAAAGGCAAAGACAAATGCTTCCAGCCATCCATTGCACTAATGGATTGGTCATCAGCTGGCTGTCTATGTCCCGCATCAATATAGACCAAAGTACAGAGGGTTAGGCTATGCTATAGTGCACCTACCTGATGCATCAGAAGGTGCGAGGCCCTTGCTAAATTCTGTGCACAGACTTTGAGATCTATGCTTTAGACTGTATCTAAACCTGCTCCAACATGGACTGACATTCTGGCCTACTTTCAGCCGATGCGACTTGTCTGTCGCTGAACAGTCGCTTTTTATGTATTCAGCACCTATGTATAATGTTGTAAAAATGCTCTAGAAGCTAAAGTCGCAGAAATGTCACACATATTTGGCCTGCAACTTTCTGTGCGACAAATTCAGACAGGAAAAATCAGTATAAATCCTTAGAAAATTATCCCCCAGTGTCTCCATCTGCTGGCGGTATTGAATAAGCATTGCTGCACTGATGGGGTATGCATTAGACGAAAAAAAAGAAGAAAAAGAAGAATAATACGCCCAGAAAAGAGGCGAAAAGGAGAAAAACGTAAAAAAACGTGAAAAAAAAGTAAGAGGAAGAGAAGGGAAAAAAAGGTGGAAATGGGTTTAAAAGTGATTTCGGCGGAGAAATATATATATATATATATATATATATATATATATATATATATATATATACGCGCACACACACACATATATATAAACGTATTCTCCGTTGAGATATTGCAGCCGCTGCTGTGTCCAGGCCCAGGAGCCTTAGCACTGTGCTGTGATGTCACTCAATACCACTGACATCACTAGGTGTAAACAACATCTCTCCTTTGCTGTGTATGTGACTATGGAGCTGTTTGGTGATGTCGTCTATTATGGCCTTCATAGAAGCAACAGGAGATTGTTGCATCCATCTAGAACCCTCAGAACTACAGTGCTATGATGTCACTCACTTCCACAGGCCTTGCAGAGTGTAAACAACAACAACCCAGCTTTGTTGTGTATGTAACCATAGGGATTGTGATGTCACCTAGAACCTTCACAGCAGCGACAGCTTTATGAGGAGCATCAGCACTGCTCTGCCTGAGCAGAACCATCACCGCCATAGGTTGTCAAATAACCCGGATTTAACCCACACAGGTAAGTCCAATGGGGTGCAGGCATGTCCTCTATGCTTACAGCTTCCCGTGGGTGTTGGTTTGATACCGTTTGGGGACAGCCAAGGAGGCATCTGCAGGCAACAAAGGTAGGTGTGTGCTTGTGTGTGTGTTTCCTATGCAGATCCTAAGCCCAGTGTCACATGCAAGTAGGAGGAGTAAGAAGGGTTCCTGGCAAATCCGGGTTATGGATTGCATTTAAAAAGGCCCCGTGGGAGTGCAATGGGCCCCTGTCTTGCTGCTTAGCAATAATGGTATGGGTTTAGGTTCTGCTGTGTGTACTGGTGGTTGACTGCCCCCCAGCCCAGAGTGTGCATGGAAAATTGTCTGGCAGCCTCCCTGACAGCAAGCAGTGATAGTGCCCATGAAGGGGACCTTGTTGGGCCCGCCCCTTTCACGGTTATCGCTTCTCGGCCTTTTGGCTAAGATCAAGTGTAGTATCTGTTCTTATCAGTTTAATATCTGATACGTCCCCTATCTGGGGACCATATATTAAATGGATTTTTGAGAACGGGGGCCGATTTCGAAGCTTGCTTCCGTCGCCCTATGCATTGACCCGATATGGCAGTATCTTCGGGTACAGTGCACCACCCCCTTACAGGGTTAAAAAGAAAGATTCCTACTTTCATTGCTACCTGCTTGCTGGCTAGCCAGCTAGCCAGCCCTGTGGGCCTTGCTGCTGCTGCTGCTGCAGCCAAAAAACAAAAGGTGGTGCTGCTGCTGCTTCTGCTGCTTCTGCTTGTGTCTGGCCGCTGTTGGAGCGTCCAGGCACAGGACTTCTGCTGCTGCTGACTAAATGGCCTCCTTAATTGGATCATTTGAGTAGCCAGCACACCTGTGCAGGTAGGGCATGACATGATAGGCAGCTGCCTTGATAGCGGGTGGGTGCTGAATGTTCCTAATTGACAAAATAAGATTAATGCTTATGAAGAAATATAAAATCTCATCCCTTCCCCAATATCGCGCCACACCCCTACCCCTTAATTCCCTGGTTGAACTTGATGGACATATGTCTTTTTTCGACCGTACTAACTATGTAACTATGTAACATAACATGGGGGGGTCTCCTGGCTGTTCACACAGGTGTGTCATTGCTGTACATTGACCATGCATTGCTTCTGTGGTATTGCAAAGGCAAAGACAAATGCTTCCAGCCATCCATTGCACTAATGGATTGGTCATCAGCTGGCTGTCTATGTCCCGCATCAATATAGACCAAAGTACAGAGGGTTAGGCTATGCTATAGTGCACCTACCTGATGCATCAGAAGGTGCGAGGCCCTTGCTAAATTCTGTGCACAGACTTTGAGATCTATGCTTTAGACTGTATCTAAACCTGCTCCAACATGGACTGACATTCTGGCCTACTTTCAGCCGATGCGACTTGTCTGTCGCTGAACAGTCGCTTTTTATGTATTCAGCACCTATGTATAATGTTGTAAAAATGCTCTAGAAGCTAAAGTCGCAGAAATGTCACACATATTTGGCCTGCAACTTTCTGTGCGACAAATTCAGACAGGAAAAATCAGTATAAATCCTTAGAAAATTATCCCCCAGTGTCTCCATCTGCTGGCGGTATTGAATAAGCATTGCTGCACTGATGGGGTATGCATTAGACGAAAAAAAAGAAGAAAAAGAAGAATAATACGCCCAGAAAAGAGGCGAAAAGGAGAAAAACGTAAAAAAACGTGAAAAAAAAGTAAGAGGAAGAGAAGGGAAAAAAAGGTGGAAATGGGTTTAAAAGTGATTTCGGCGGAGAAATATATATATATATATATATATATATATATATATATATATATATGCGCACACACACACACATATATAAACGTATTCTCCGTTGAGATATTGCAGCCGCTGCTGTGTCCAGGCCCAGGAGCCTTAGCACTGTGCTGTGATGTCACTCAATACCACTGACATCACTAGGTGTAAACAACATCTCTCCTTTGCTGTGTATGTGACTATGGAGCTGTTTGGTGATGTCGTCTATTATGGCCTTCATAGAAGCAACAGGAGATTGTTGCATCCATCTAGAACCCTCAGAACTACAGTGCTATGATGTCACTCACTTCCACAGGCCTTGCAGAGTGTAAACAACAACAACCCAGCTTTGTTGTGTATGTAACCATAGGGATTGTGATGTCACCTAGAACCTTCACAGCAGCGACAGCTTTATGAGGAGCATCAGCACTGCTCTGCCTGAGCAGAACCATCACCGCCATAGGTTGTCAAATAACCCGGATTTAACCCACACAGGTAAGTCCAATGGGGTGCAGGCATGTCCTCTATGCTTACAGCTTCCCGTGGGTGTTGGTTTGATACCGTTTGGGGACAGCCAAGGAGGCATCTGCAGGCAACAAAGGTAGGTGTGTGCTTGTGTGTGTGTTTCCTATGCAGATCCTAAGCCCAGTGTCACATGCAAGTAGGAGGAGTAAGAAGGGTTCCTGGCAAATCCGGGTTATGGATTGCATTTAAAAAGGCCCCGTGGGAGTGCAATGGGCCCCTGTCTTGCTGCTTAGCAATAATGGTATGGGTTTAGGTTCTGCTGTGTGTACTGGTGGTTGACTGCCCCCCAGCCCAGAGTGTGCATGGAAAATTGTCTGGCAGCCTCCCTGACAGCAAGCAGTGATAGTGCCCATGAAGGGGACCTTGTTGGGCCCGCCCCTTTCACGGTTATCGCTTCTCGGCCTTTTGGCTAAGATCAAGTGTAGTATCTGTTCTTATCAGTTTAATATCTGATACGTCCCCTATCTGGGGACCATATATTAAATGGATTTTTGAGAACGGGGGCCGATTTCGAAGCTTGCTTCCGTCGCCCTATGCATTGACCCGATATGGCAGTATCTTCGGGTACAGTGCACCACCCCCCTTACAGGGTTAAAAAGAAAGATTCCTACTTTCATTGCTACCTGCTTGCTGGCTAGCCAGCTAGCCAGCCCTGTGGGCCTTGCTGCTGCTGCTGCTGCTGCAGCCAAAAAACAAAAGGTGGTGCTGCTGCTGCTTCTGCTGCTTCTGCTTGTGTCTGGCCGCTGTTGGAGCGTCCAGGCACAGGACTTCTGCTGCTGCTGACTAAATGGCCTCCTTAATTGGATCATTTGAGTAGCCAGCACACCTGTGCAGGTAGGGCATGACATGATAGGCAGCTGCCTTGATAGCGGGTGGGTGCTGAATGTTCCTAATTGACAAAATAAGATTAATGCTTATGAAGAAATATAAAATCTCATCCCTTCCCCAATATCGCGCCACACCCCTACCCCTTAATTCCCTGGTTGAACTTGATGGACATATGTCTTTTTTCGACCGTACTAACTATGTAACTATGTAACATAACATGGGGGGGTCTCCTGGCTGTTCACACAGGTGTGTCATTGCTGTACATTGACCATGCATTGCTTCTGTGGTATTGCAAAGGCAAAGACAAATGCTTCCAGCCATCCATTGCACTAATGGATTGGTCATCAGCTGGCTGTCTATGTCCCGCATCAATATAGACCAAAGTACAGAGGGTTAGGCTATGCTATAGTGCACCTACCTGATGCATCAGAAGGTGCGAGGCCCTTGCTAAATTCTGTGCACAGACTTTGAGATCTATGCTTTAGACTGTATCTAAACCTGCTCCAACATGGACTGACATTCTGGCCTACTTTCAGCCGATGCGACTTGTCTGTCGCTGAACAGTCGCTTTTTATGTATTCAGCACCTATGTATAATGTTGTAAAAATGCTCTAGAAGCTAAAGTCGCAGAAATGTCACACATATTTGGCCTGCAACTTTCTGTGCGACAAATTCAGACAGGAAAAATCAGTATAAATCCTTAGAAAATTATCCCCCAGTGTCTCCATCTGCTGGCGGTATTGAATAAGCATTGCTGCACTGATGGGGTATGCATTAGACGAAAAAAAAGAAGAAAAAGAAGAATAATACGCCCAGAAAAGAGGCGAAAAGGAGAAAAACGTAAAAAAAACGTGAAAAAAAAGTAAGAGGAAGAGAAGGGAAAAAAAGGTGGAAATGGGTTTAAAAGTGATGTCGCTGAAATTATATATATATATATATATATATATATATATATATATATATATACGCGCACACACACACATATATATAAACGTATTCTCCGTTGAGATATTGCAGCCGCTGCTGTGTCCAGGCCCAGGAGCCTTAGCACTGTGCTGTGATGTCACTCAATACCACTGACATCACTAGGTGTAAACAACATCTCTCCTTTGCTGTGTATGTGACTATGGAGCTGTTTGGTGATGTCGTCTATTATGGCCTTCATAGAAGCAACAGGAGATTGTTGCATCCATCTAGAACCCTCAGAACTACAGTGCTATGATGTCACTCACTTCCACAGGCCTTGCAGAGTGTAAACAACAACAACCCAGCTTTGTTGTGTATGTAACCATAGGGATTGTGATGTCACCTAGAACCTTCACAGCAGCGACAGCTTTATGAGGAGCATCAGCACTGCTCTGCCTGAGCAGAACCATCACCGCCATAGGTTGTCAAATAACCCGGATTTAACCCACACAGGTAAGTCCAATGGGGTGCAGGCATGTCCTCTATGCTTACAGCTTCCCGTGGGTGTTGGTTTGATACCGTTTGGGGACAGCCAAGGAGGCATCTGCAGGCAACAAAGGTAGGTGTGTGCTTGTGTGTGTGTTTCCTATGCAGATCCTAAGCCCAGTGTCACATGCAAGTAGGAGGAGTAAGAAGGGTTCCTGGCAAATCCGGGTTATGGATTGCATTTAAAAAGGCCCCGTGGGAGTGCAATGGGCCCCTGTCTTGCTGCTTAGCAATAATGGTATGGGTTTAGGTTCTGCTGTGTGTACTGGTGGTTGACTGCCCCCCAGCCCAGAGTGTGCATGGAAAATTGTCTGGCAGCCTCCCTGACAGCAAGCAGTGATAGTGCCCATGAAGGGGACCTTGTTGGGCCCGCCCCTTTCACGGTTATCGCTTCTCGGCCTTTTGGCTAAGATCAAGTGTAGTATCTGTTCTTATCAGTTTAATATCTGATACGTCCCCTATCTGGGGACCATATATTAAATGGATTTTTGAGAACGGGGGCCGATTTCGAAGCTTGCTTCCGTCGCCCTATGCATTGACCCGATATGGCAGTATCTTCGGGTACAGTGCACCACCCCCTTACAGGGTTAAAAAGAAAGATTCCTACTTTCATTGCTACCTGCTTGCTGGCTAGCCAGCTAGCCAGCCCTGTGGGCCTTGCTGCTGCTGCTGCTGCTGCAGCCAAAAAACAAAAGGTGGTGCTGCTGCTGCTTCTGCTGCTTCTGCTTGTGTCTGGCCGCTGTTGGAGCGTCCAGGCACAGGACTTCTGCTGCTGCTGACTAAATGGCCTCCTTAATTGGATCATTTGAGTAGCCAGCACACCTGTGCAGGTAGGGCATGACATGATAGGCAGCTGCCTTGATAGCGGGTGGGTGCTGAATGTTCCTAATTGACAAAATAAGATTAATGCTTATGAAGAAATATAAAATCTCATCCCTTCCCCAATATCGCGCCACACCCCTACCCCTTAATTCCCTGGTTGAACTTGATGGACATATGTCTTTTTTTGACCGTACTAACTATGTAACTATGTAACATAACATGGGGGGGTCTCCTGGCTGTTCACACAGGTGTGTCATTGCTGTACATTGACCATGCATTGCTTCTGTGGTATTGCAAAGGCAAAGACAAATGCTTCCAGCCATCCATTGCACTAATGGATTGGTCATCAGCTGGCTGTCTATGTCCCGCATCAATATAGACCAAAGTACAGAGGGTTAGGCTATGCTATAGTGCACCTACCTGATGCATCAGAAGGTGCGAGGCCCTTGCTAAATTCTGTGCACAGACTTTGAGATCTATGCTTTAGACTGTATCTAAACCTGCTCCAACATGGACTGACATTCTGGCCTACTTTCAGCCGATGCGACTTGTCTGTCGCTGAACAGTCGCTTTTTATGTATTCAGCACCTATGTATAATGTTGTAAAAATGCTCTAGAAGCTAAAGTCGCAGAAATGTCACACATATTTGGCCTGCAACTTTCTGTGCGACAAATTCAGACAGGAAAAATCAGTATAAATCCTTAGAAAATTATCCCCCAGTGTCTCCATCTGCTGGCGGTATTGAATAAGCATTGCTGCACTGATGGGGTATGCATTAGACGAAAAAAAAGAAGAAAAAGAAGAATAATACGCCCAGAAAAGAGGCGAAAAGGAGAAAAACGTAAAAAAACGTGAAAAAAAAGTAAGAGGAAGAGAAGGGAAAAAAAGGTGGAAATGGGTTTAAAAGTGATTTCGGCGGAGAAATATATATATATATATATATATATATATATATATATATATATATGCGCACACACACACATATATATAAACGTATTCTCCGTTGAGATATTGCAGCCGCTGCTGTGTCCAGGCCCAGGAGCCTTAGCACTGTGCTGTGATGTCACTCAATACCACTGACATCACTAGGTGTAAACAACATCTCTCCTTTGCTGTGTATGTGACTATGGAGCTGTTTGGTGATGTCGTCTATTATGGCCTTCATAGAAGCAACAGGAGATTGTTGCATCCATCTAGAACCCTCAGAACTACAGTGCTATGATGTCACTCACTTCCACAGGCCTTGCAGAGTGTAAACAACAACAACCCAGCTTTGTTGTGTATGTAACCATAGGGATTGTGATGTCACCTAGAACCTTCACAGCAGCGACAGCTTTATGAGGAGCATCAGCACTGCTCTGCCTGAGCAGAACCATCACCGCCATAGGTTGTCAAATAACCCGGATTTAACCCACACAGGTAAGTCCAATGGGGTGCAGGCATGTCCTCTATGCTTACAGCTTCCCGTGGGTGTTGGTTTGATACCGTTTGGGGACAGCCAAGGAGGCATCTGCAGGCAACAAAGGTAGGTGTGTGCTTGTGTGTGTGTTTCCTATGCAGATCCTAAGCCCAGTGTCACATGCAAGTAGGAGGAGTAAGAAGGGTTCCTGGCAAATCCGGGTTATGGATTGCATTTAAAAAGGCCCCGTGGGAGTGCAATGGGCCCCTGTCTTGCTGCTTAGCAATAATGGTATGGGTTTAGGTTCTGCTGTGTGTACTGGTGGTTGACTGCCCCCCAGCCCAGAGTGTGCATGGAAAATTGTCTGGCAGCCTCCCTGACAGCAAGCAGTGATAGTGCCCATGAAGGGGACCTTGTTGGGCCCGCCCCTTTCACGGTTATCGCTTCTCGGCCTTTTGGCTAAGATCAAGTGTAGTATCTGTTCTTATCAGTTTAATATCTGATACGTCCCCTATCTGGGGACCATATATTAAATGGATTTTTGAGAACGGGGGCCGATTTCGAAGCTTGCTTCCGTCGCCCTATGCATTGACCCGATATGGCAGTATCTTCGGGTACAGTGCACCACCCCCTTACAGGGTTAAAAAGAAAGATTCCTACTTTCATTGCTACCTGCTTGCTGGCTAGCCAGCTAGCCAGCCCTGTGGGCCTTGCTGCTGCTGCTGCTGCTGCAGCCAAAAAACAAAAGGTGGTGCTGCTGCTGCTTCTGCTGCTTCTGCTTGTGTCTGGCCGCTGTTGGAGCGTCCAGGCACAGGACTTCTGCTGCTGCTGACTAAATGGCCTCCTTAATTGGATCATTTGAGTAGCCAGCACACCTGTGCAGGTAGGGCATGACATGATAGGCAGCTGCCTTGATAGCGGGTGGGTGCTGAATGTTCCTAATTGACAAAATAAGATTAATGCTTATGAAGAAATATAAAATCTCATCCCTTCCCCAATATCGCGCCACACCCCTACCCCTTAATTCCCTGGTTGAACTTGATGGACATATGTCTTTTTTCGACCGTACTAACTATGTAACTATGTAACATAACATGGGGGGGTCTCCTGGCTGTTCACACAGGTGTGTCATTGCTGTACATTGACCATGCATTGCTTCTGTGGTATTGCAAAGGCAAAGACAAATGCTTCCAGCCATCCATTGCACTAATGGATTGGTCATCAGCTGGCTGTCTATGTCCCGCATCAATATAGACCAAAGTACAGAGGGTTAGGCTATGCTATAGTGCACCTACCTGATGCATCAGAAGGTGCGAGGCCCTTGCTAAATTCTGTGCACAGACTTTGAGATCTATGCTTTAGACTGTATCTAAACCTGCTCCAACATGGACTGACATTCTGGCCTACTTTCAGCCGATGCGACTTGTCTGTCGCTGAACAGTCGCTTTTTATGTATTCAGCACCTATGTATAATGTTGTAAAAATGCTCTAGAAGCTAAAGTCGCAGAAATGTCACACATATTTGGCCTGCAACTTTCTGTGCGACAAATTCAGACAGGAAAAATCAGTATAAATCCTTAGAAAATTATCCCCCAGTGTCTCCATCTGCTGGCGGTATTGAATAAGCATTGCTGCACTGATGGGGTATGCATTAGACGAAAAAAAAGAAGAAAAAGAAGAATAATACGCCCAGAAAAGAGGCGAAAAGGAGAAAAACGTAAAAAAACGTGAAAAAAAAGTAAGAGGAAGAGAAGGGAAAAAAAGGTGGAAATGGGTTTAAAAGTGATTTCGGCGGAGAAATATATATATATATATATATATATATATATATATATATATACGCGCACACACACACATATATATAAACGTATTCTCCGTTGAGATATTGCAGCCGCTGCTGTGTCCAGGCCCAGGAGCCTTAGCACTGTGCTGTGATGTCACTCAATACCACTGACATCACTAGGTGTAAACAACATCTCTCCTTTGCTGTGTATGTGACTATGGAGCTGTTTGGTGATGTCGTCTATTATGGCCTTCATAGAAGCAACAGGAGATTGTTGCATCCATCTAGAACCCTCAGAACTACAGTGCTATGATGTCACTCACTTCCACAGGCCTTGCAGAGTGTAAACAACAACAACCCAGCTTTGTTGTGTATGTAACCATAGGGATTGTGATGTCACCTAGAACCTTCACAGCAGCGACAGCTTTATGAGGAGCATCAGCACTGCTCTGCCTGAGCAGAACCATCACCGCCATAGGTTGTCAAATAACCCGGATTTAACCCACACAGGTAAGTCCAATGGGGTGCAGGCATGTCCTCTATGCTTACAGCTTCCCGTGGGTGTTGGTTTGATACCGTTTGGGGACAGCCAAGGAGGCATCTGCAGGCAACAAAGGTAGGTGTGTGCTTGTGTGTGTGTTTCCTATGCAGATCCTAAGCCCAGTGTCACATGCAAGTAGGAGGAGTAAGAAGGGTTCCTGGCAAATCCGGGTTATGGATTGCATTTAAAAAGGCCCCGTGGGAGTGCAATGGGCCCCTGTCTTGCTGCTTAGCAATAATGGTATGGGTTTAGGTTCTGCTGTGTGTACTGGTGGTTGACTGCCCCCCAGCCCAGAGTGTGCATGGAAAATTGTCTGGCAGCCTCCCTGACAGCAAGCAGTGATAGTGCCCATGAAGGGGACCTTGTTGGGCCCGCCCCTTTCACGGTTATCGCTTCTCGGCCTTTTGGCTAAGATCAAGTGTAGTATCTGTTCTTATCAGTTTAATATCTGATACGTCCCCTATCTGGGGACCATATATTAAATGGATTTTTGAGAACGGGGGCCGATTTCGAAGCTTGCTTCCGTCGCCCTATGCATTGACCCGATATGGCAGTATCTTCGGGTACAGTGCACCACCCCCTTACAGGGTTAAAAAGAAAGATTCCTACTTTCATTGCTACCTGCTTGCTGGCTAGCCAGCTAGCCAGCCCTGTGGGCCTTGCTGCTGCTGCTGCTGCTGCAGCCAAAAAACAAAAGGTGGTGCTGCTGCTGCTTCTGCTGCTTCTGCTTGTGTCTGGCCGCTGTTGGAGCGTCCAGGCACAGGACTTCTGCTGCTGCTGACTAAATGGCCTCCTTAATTGGATCATTTGAGTAGCCAGCACACCTGTGCAGGTAGGGCATGACATGATAGGCAGCTGCCTTGATAGCGGGTGGGTGCTGAATGTTCCTAATTGACAAAATAAGATTAATGCTTATGAAGAAATATAAAATCTCATCCCTTCCCCAATATCGCGCCACACCCCTACCCCTTAATTCCCTGGTTGAACTTGATGGACATATGTCTTTTTTTGACCGTACTAACTATGTAACTATGTAACATAACATGGGGGGGTCTCCTGGCTGTTCACACAGGTGTGTCATTGCTGTACATTGACCATGCATTGCTTCTGTGGTATTGCAAAGGCAAAGACAAATGCTTCCAGCCATCCATTGCACTAATGGATTGGTCATCAGCTGGCTGTCTATGTCCCGCATCAATATAGACCAAAGTACAGAGGGTTAGGCTATGCTATAGTGCACCTACCTGATGCATCAGAAGGTGCGAGGCCCTTGCTAAATTCTGTGCACAGACTTTGAGATCTATGCTTTAGACTGTATCTAAACCTGCTCCAACATGGACTGACATTCTGGCCTACTTTCAGCCGATGCGACTTGTCTGTCGCTGAACAGTCGCTTTTTATGTATTCAGCACCTATGTATAATGTTGTAAAAATGCTCTAGAAGCTAAAGTCGCAGAAATGTCACACATATTTGGCCTGCAACTTTCTGTGCGACAAATTCAGACAGGAAAAATCAGTATAAATCCTTAGAAAATTATCCCCCAGTGTCTCCATCTGCTGGCGGTATTGAATAAGCATTGCTGCACTGATGGGGTATGCATTAGACGAAAAAAAAGAAGAAAAAGAAGAATAATACGCCCAGAAAAGAGGCGAAAAGGAGAAAAACGTAAAAAAACGTGAAAAAAAAGTAAGAGGAAGAGAAGGGAAAAAAAGGTGGAAATGGGTTTAAAAGTGATTTCGGCGGAGAAATATATATATATATATATATATATATATATATATATATATATGCGCACACACACACATATATATAAACGTATTCTCCGTTGAGATATTGCAGCCGCTGCTGTGTCCAGGCCCAGGAGCCTTAGCACTGTGCTGTGATGTCACTCAATACCACTGACATCACTAGGTGTAAACAACATCTCTCCTTTGCTGTGTATGTGACTATGGAGCTGTTTGGTGATGTCGTCTATTATGGCCTTCATAGAAGCAACAGGAGATTGTTGCATCCATCTAGAACCCTCAGAACTACAGTGCTATGATGTCACTCACTTCCACAGGCCTTGCAGAGTGTAAACAACAACAACCCAGCTTTGTTGTGTATGTAACCATAGGGATTGTGATGTCACCTAGAACCTTCACAGCAGCGACAGCTTTATGAGGAGCATCAGCACTGCTCTGCCTGAGCAGAACCATCACCGCCATAGGTTGTCAAATAACCCGGATTTAACCCACACAGGTAAGTCCAATGGGGTGCAGGCATGTCCTCTATGCTTACAGCTTCCCGTGGGTGTTGGTTTGATACCGTTTGGGGACAGCCAAGGAGGCATCTGCAGGCAACAAAGGTAGGTGTGTGCTTGTGTGTGTGTTTCCTATGCAGATCCTAAGCCCAGTGTCACATGCAAGTAGGAGGAGTAAGAAGGGTTCCTGGCAAATCCGGGTTATGGATTGCATTTAAAAAGGCCCCGTGGGAGTGCAATGGGCCCCTGTCTTGCTGCTTAGCAATAATGGTATGGGTTTAGGTTCTGCTGTGTGTACTGGTGGTTGACTGCCCCCCAGCCCAGAGTGTGCATGGAAAATTGTCTGGCAGCCTCCCTGACAGCAAGCAGTGATAGTGCCCATGAAGGGGACCTTGTTGGGCCCGCCCCTTTCACGGTTATCGCTTCTCGGCCTTTTGGCTAAGATCAAGTGTAGTATCTGTTCTTATCAGTTTAATATCTGATACGTCCCCTATCTGGGGACCATATATTAAATGGATTTTTGAGAACGGGGGCCGATTTCGAAGCTTGCTTCCGTCGCCCTATGCATTGACCCGATATGGCAGTATCTTCGGGTACAGTGCACCACCCCCTTACAGGGTTAAAAAGAAAGATTCCTACTTTCATTGCTACCTGCTTGCTGGCTAGCCAGCTAGCCAGCCCTGTGGGCCTTGCTGCTGCTGCTGCTGCTGCAGCCAAAAAACAAAAGGTGGTGCTGCTGCTGCTTCTGCTGCTTCTGCTTGTGTCTGGCCGCTGTTGGAGCGTCCAGGCACAGGACTTCTGCTGCTGCTGACTAAATGGCCTCCTTAATTGGATCATTTGAGTAGCCAGCACACCTGTGCAGGTAGGGCATGACATGATAGGCAGCTGCCTTGATAGCGGGTGGGTGCTGAATGTTCCTAATTGACAAAATAAGATTAATGCTTATGAAGAAATATAAAATCTCATCCCTTCCCCAATATCGCGCCACACCCCTACCCCTTAATTCCCTGGTTGAACTTGATGGACATATGTCTTTTTTCGACCGTACTAACTATGTAACTATGTAACATAACATGGGGGGGTCTCCTGGCTGTTCACACAGGTGTGTCATTGCTGTACATTGACCATGCATTGCTTCTGTGGTATTGCAAAGGCAAAGACAAATGCTTCCAGCCATCCATTGCACTAATGGATTGGTCATCAGCTGGCTGTCTATGTCCCGCATCAATATAGACCAAAGTACAGAGGGTTAGGCTATGCTATAGTGCACCTACCTGATGCATCAGAAGGTGCGAGGCCCTTGCTAAATTCTGTGCACAGACTTTGAGATCTATGCTTTAGACTGTATCTAAACCTGCTCCAACATGGACTGACATTCTGGCCTACTTTCAGCCGATGCGACTTGTCTGTCGCTGAACAGTCGCTTTTTATGTATTCAGCACCTATGTATAATGTTGTAAAAATGCTCTAGAAGCTAAAGTCGCAGAAATGTCACACATATTTGGCCTGCAACTTTCTGTGCGACAAATTCAGACAGGAAAAATCAGTATAAATCCTTAGAAAATTATCCCCCAGTGTCTCCATCTGCTGGCGGTATTGAATAAGCATTGCTGCACTGATGGGGTATGCATTAGACGAAAAAAAAGAAGAAAAAGAAGAATAATACGCCCAGAAAAGAGGCGAAAAGGAGAAAAACGTAAAAAAACGTGAAAAAAAAGTAAGAGGAAGAGAAGGGAAAAAAAGGTGGAAATGGGTTTAAAAGTGATTTCGGCGGAGATATATATATATATATATATATATATATATATATATATATATACGCGCACACACACACATATATATAAACGTATTCTCCGTTGAGATATTGCAGCCGCTGCTGTGTCCAGGCCCAGGAGCCTTAGCACTGTGCTGTGATGTCACTCAATACCACTGACATCACTAGGTGTAAACAACATCTCTCCTTTGCTGTGTATGTGACTATGGAGCTGTTTGGTGATGTCGTCTATTATGGCCTTCATAGAAGCAACAGGAGATTGTTGCATCCATCTAGAACCCTCAGAACTACAGTGCTATGATGTCACTCACTTCCACAGGCCTTGCAGAGTGTAAACAACAACAACCCAGCTTTGTTGTGTATGTAACCATAGGGATTGTGATGTCACCTAGAACCTTCACAGCAGCGACAGCTTTATGAGGAGCATCAGCACTGCTCTGCCTGAGCAGAACCATCACCGCCATAGGTTGTCAAATAACCCGGATTTAACCCACACAGGTAAGTCCAATGGGGTGCAGGCATGTCCTCTATGCTTACAGCTTCCCGTGGGTGTTGGTTTGATACCGTTTGGGGACAGCCAAGGAGGCATCTGCAGGCAACAAAGGTAGGTGTGTGCTTGTGTGTGTGTTTCCTATGCAGATCCTAAGCCCAGTGTCACATGCAAGTAGGAGGAGTAAGAAGGGTTCCTGGCAAATCCGGGTTATGGATTGCATTTAAAAAGGCCCCGTGGGAGTGCAATGGGCCCCTGTCTTGCTGCTTAGCAATAATGGTATGGGTTTAGGTTCTGCTGTGTGTACTGGTGGTTGACTGCCCCCCAGCCCAGAGTGTGCATGGAAAATTGTCTGGCAGCCTCCCTGACAGCAAGCAGTGATAGTGCCCATGAAGGGGACCTTGTTGGGCCCGCCCCTTTCACGGTTATCGCTTCTCGGCCTTTTGGCTAAGATCAAGTGTAGTATCTGTTCTTATCAGTTTAATATCTGATACGTCCCCTATCTGGGGACCATATATTAAATGGATTTTTGAGAACGGGGGCCGATTTCGAAGCTTGCTTCCGTCGCCCTATGCATTGACCCGATATGGCAGTATCTTCGGGTACAGTGCACCACCCCCTTACAGGGTTAAAAAGAAAGATTCCTACTTTCATTGCTACCTGCTTGCTGGCTAGCCAGCTAGCCAGCCCTGTGGGCCTTGCTGCTGCTGCTGCTGCTGCTGCAGCCAAAAAACAAAAGGTGGTGCTGCTGCTGCTTCTGCTGCTTCTGCTGCTTCTGCTTGTGTCTGGCCGCTGTTGGAGCGTCCAGGCACAGGACTTCTGCTGCTGCTGACTAAATGGCCTCCTTAATTGGATCATTTGAGTAGCCAGCACACCTGTGCAGGTAGGGCATGACATGATAGGCAGCTGCCTTGATAGCGGGTGGGTGCTGAATGTTCCTAATTGACAAAATAAGATTAATGCTTATGAAGAAATATAAAATCTCATCCCTTCCCCAATATCGCGCCACACCCCTACCCCTTAATTCCCTGGTTGAACTTGATGGACATATGTCTTTTTTCGACCGTACTAACTATGTAACTATGTAACATAACATGGGGGGGTCTCCTGGCTGTTCACACAGGTGTGTCATTGCTGTACATTGACCATGCATTGCTTCTGTGGTATTGCAAAGGCAAAGACAAATGCTTCCAGCCATCCATTGCACTAATGGATTGGTCATCAGCTGGCTGTCTATGTCCCGCATCAATATAGACCAAAGTACAGAGGGTTAGGCTATGCTATAGTGCACCTACCTGATGCATCAGAAGGTGCGAGGCCCTTGCTAAATTCTGTGCACAGACTTTGAGATCTATGCTTTAGACTGTATCTAAACCTGCTCCAACATGGACTGACATTCTGGCCTACTTTCAGCCGATGCGACTTGTCTGTCGCTGAACAGTCGCTTTTTATGTATTCAGCACCTATGTATAATGTTGTAAAAATGCTCTAGAAGCTAAAGTCGCAGAAATGTCACACATATTTGGCCTGCAACTTTCTGTGCGACAAATTCAGACAGGAAAAATCAGTATAAATCCTTAGAAAATTATCCCCCAGTGTCTCCATCTGCTGGCGGTATTGAATAAGCATTGCTGCACTGATGGGGTATGCATTAGACGAAAAAAAAGAAGAAAAAGAAGAATAATACGCCCAGAAAAGAGGCGAAAAGGAGAAAAACGTAAAAAAACGTGAAAAAAAAGTAAGAGGAAGAGAAGGGAAAAAAAGGTGGAAATGGGTTTAAAAGTGATTTCGGCGGAGAAATATATATATATATATATATATATATATATATATATATATATATACGCGCACACACACACATATATATAAACGTATTCTCCGTTGAGATATTGCAGCCGCTGCTGTGTCCAGGCCCAGGAGCCTTAGCACTGTGCTGTGATGTCACTCAATACCACTGACATCACTAGGTGTAAACAACATCTCTCCTTTGCTGTGTATGTGACTATGGAGCTGTTTGGTGATGTCGTCTATTATGGCCTTCATAGAAGCAACAGGAGATTGTTGCATCCATCTAGAACCCTCAGAACTACAGTGCTATGATGTCACTCACTTCCACAGGCCTTGCAGAGTGTAAACAACAACAACCCAGCTTTGTTGTGTATGTAACCATAGGGATTGTGATGTCACCTAGAACCTTCACAGCAGCGACAGCTTTATGAGGAGCATCAGCACTGCTCTGCCTGAGCAGAACCATCACCGCCATAGGTTGTCAAATAACCCGGATTTAACCCACACAGGTAAGTCCAATGGGGTGCAGGCATGTCCTCTATGCTTACAGCTTCCCGTGGGTGTTGGTTTGATACCGTTTGGGGACAGCCAAGGAGGCATCTGCAGGCAACAAAGGTAGGTGTGTGCTTGTGTGTGTGTTTCCTATGCAGATCCTAAGCCCAGTGTCACATGCAAGTAGGAGGAGTAAGAAGGGTTCCTGGCAAATCCGGGTTATGGATTGCATTTAAAAAGGCCCCGTGGGAGTGCAATGGGCCCCTGTCTTGCTGCTTAGCAATAATGGTATGGGTTTAGGTTCTGCTGTGTGTACTGGTGGTTGACTGCCCCCCAGCCCAGAGTGTGCATGGAAAATTGTCTGGCAGCCTCCCTGACAGCAAGCAGTGATAGTGCCCATGAAGGGGACCTTGTTGGGCCCGCCCCTTTCACGGTTATCGCTTCTCGGCCTTTTGGCTAAGATCAAGTGTAGTATCTGTTCTTATCAGTTTAATATCTGATACGTCCCCTATCTGGGGACCATATATTAAATGGATTTTTGAGAACGGGGGCCGATTTCGAAGCTTGCTTCCGTCGCCCTATGCATTGACCCGATATGGCAGTATCTTCGGGTACAGTGCACCACCCCCTTACAGGGTTAAAAAGAAAGATTCCTACTTTCATTGCTACCTGCTTGCTGGCTAGCCAGCTAGCCAGCCCTGTGGGCCTTGCTGCTGCTGCTGCTGCTGCAGCCAAAAAACAAAAGGTGGTGCTGCTGCTGCTTCTGCTGCTTCTGCTTGTGTCTGGCCGCTGTTGGAGCGTCCAGGCACAGGACTTCTGCTGCTGCTGACTAAATGGCCTCCTTAATTGGATCATTTGAGTAGCCAGCACACCTGTGCAGGTAGGGCATGACATGATAGGCAGCTGCCTTGATAGCGGGTGGGTGCTGAATGTTCCTAATTGACAAAATAAGATTAATGCTTATGAAGAAATATAAAATCTCATCCCTTCCCCAATATCGCGCCACACCCCTACCCCTTAATTCCCTGGTTGAACTTGATGGACATATGTCTTTTTTCGACCGTACTAACTATGTAACTATGTAACATAACATGGGGGGGTCTCCTGGCTGTTCACACAGGTGTGTCATTGCTGTACATTGACCATGCATTGCTTCTGTGGTATTGCAAAGGCAAAGACAAATGCTTCCAGCCATCCATTGCACTAATGGATTGGTCATCAGCTGGCTGTCTATGTCCCGCATCAATATAGACCAAAGTACAGAGGGTTAGGCTATGCTATAGTGCACCTACCTGATGCATCAGAAGGTGCGAGGCCCTTGCTAAATTCTGTGCACAGACTTTGAGATCTATGCTTTAGACTGTATCTAAACCTGCTCCAACATGGACTGACATTCTGGCCTACTTTCAGCCGATGCGACTTGTCTGTCGCTGAACAGTCGCTTTTTATGTATTCAGCACCTATGTATAATGTTGTAAAAATGCTCTAGAAGCTAAAGTCGCAGAAATGTCACACATATTTGGCCTGCAACTTTCTGTGCGACAAATTCAGACAGGAAAAATCAGTATAAATCCTTAGAAAATTATCCCCCAGTGTCTCCATCTGCTGGCGGTATTGAATAAGCATTGCTGCACTGATGGGGTATGCATTAGACGAAAAAAAAGAAGAAAAAGAAGAATAATACGCCCAGAAAAGAGGCGAAAAGGAGAAAAACGTAAAAAAACGTGAAAAAAAAGTAAGAGGAAGAGAAGGGAAAAAAAGGTGGAAATGGGTTTAAAAGTGATTTCGGCGGAGAATATATATATATATATATATATATATATATATATATATATATATATATACGCGCACACACACACATATATATAAACGTATTCTCCGTTGAGATATTGCAGCCGCTGCTGTGTCCAGGCCCAGGAGCCTTAGCACTGTGCTGTGATGTCACTCAATACCACTGACATCACTAGGTGTAAACAACATCTCTCCTTTGCTGTGTATGTGACTATGGAGCTGTTTGGTGATGTCGTCTATTATGGCCTTCATAGAAGCAACAGGAGATTGTTGCATCCATCTAGAACCCTCAGAACTACAGTGCTATGATGTCACTCACTTCCACAGGCCTTGCAGAGTGTAAACAACAACAACCCAGCTTTGTTGTGTATGTAACCATAGGGATTGTGATGTCACCTAGAACCTTCACAGCAGCGACAGCTTTATGAGGAGCATCAGCACTGCTCTGCCTGAGCAGAACCATCACCGCCATAGGTTGTCAAATAACCCGGATTTAACCCACACAGGTAAGTCCAATGGGGTGCAGGCATGTCCTCTATGCTTACAGCTTCCCGTGGGTGTTGGTTTGATACCGTTTGGGGACAGCCAAGGAGGCATCTGCAGGCAACAAAGGTAGGTGTGTGCTTGTGTGTGTGTTTCCTATGCAGATCCTAAGCCCAGTGTCACATGCAAGTAGGAGGAGTAAGAAGGGTTCCTGGCAAATCCGGGTTATGGATTGCATTTAAAAAGGCCCCGTGGGAGTGCAATGGGCCCCTGTCTTGCTGCTTAGCAATAATGGTATGGGTTTAGGTTCTGCTGTGTGTACTGGTGGTTGACTGCCCCCCAGCCCAGAGTGTGCATGGAAAATTGTCTGGCAGCCTCCCTGACAGCAAGCAGTGATAGTGCCCATGAAGGGGACCTTGTTGGGCCCGCCCCTTTCACGGTTATCGCTTCTCGGCCTTTTGGCTAAGATCAAGTGTAGTATCTGTTCTTATCAGTTTAATATCTGATACGTCCCCTATCTGGGGACCATATATTAAATGGATTTTTGAGAACGGGGGCCGATTTCGAAGCTTGCTTCCGTCGCCCTATGCATTGACCCGATATGGCAGTATCTTCGGGTACAGTGCACCACCCCCTTACAGGGTTAAAAAGAAAGATTCCTACTTTCATTGCTACCTGCTTGCTGGCTAGCCAGCTAGCCAGCCCTGTGGGCCTTGCTGCTGCTGCTGCTGCTGCAGCCAAAAAACAAAAGGTGGTGCTGCTGCTGCTTCTGCTGCTTCTGCTTGTGTCTGGCCGCTGTTGGAGCGTCCAGGCACAGGACTTCTGCTGCTGCTGACTAAATGGCCTCCTTAATTGGATCATTTGAGTAGCCAGCACACCTGTGCAGGTAGGGCATGACATGATAGGCAGCTGCCTTGATAGCGGGTGGGTGCTGAATGTTCCTAATTGACAAAATAAGATTAATGCTTATGAAGAAATATAAAATCTCATCCCTTCCCCAATATCGCGCCACACCCCTACCCCTTAATTCCCTGGTTGAACTTGATGGACATATGTCTTTTTTCGACCGTACTAACTATGTAACTATGTAACATAACATGGGGGGGTCTCCTGGCTGTTCACACAGGTGTGTCATTGCTGTACATTGACCATGCATTGCTTCTGTGGTATTGCAAAGGCAAAGACAAATGCTTCCAGCCATCCATTGCACTAATGGATTGGTCATCAGCTGGCTGTCTATGTCCCGCATCAATATAGACCAAAGTACAGAGGGTTAGGCTATGCTATAGTGCACCTACCTGATGCATCAGAAGGTGCGAGGCCCTTGCTAAATTCTGTGCACAGACTTTGAGATCTATGCTTTAGACTGTATCTAAACCTGCTCCAACATGGACTGACATTCTGGCCTACTTTCAGCCGATGCGACTTGTCTGTCGCTGAACAGTCGCTTTTTATGTATTCAGCACCTATGTATAATGTTGTAAAAATGCTCTAGAAGCTAAAGTCGCAGAAATGTCACACATATTTGGCCTGCAACTTTCTGTGCGACAAATTCAGACAGGAAAAATCAGTATAAATCCTTAGAAAATTATCCCCCAGTGTCTCCATCTGCTGGCGGTATTGAATAAGCATTGCTGCACTGATGGGGTATGCATTAGACGAAAAAAAAGAAGAAAAAGAAGAATAATACGCCCAGAAAAGAGGCGAAAAGGAGAAAAACGTAAAAAAACGTGAAAAAAAAGTAAGAGGAAGAGAAGGGAAAAAAAGGTGGAAATGGGTTTAAAAGTGATTTCGGCGGAGAAATATATATATATATATATATATATATATATATATATATATATATATATACGCGCACACACACACATATATATAAACGTATTCTCCGTTGAGATATTGCAGCCGCTGCTGTGTCCAGGCCCAGGAGCCTTAGCACTGTGCTGTGATGTCACTCAATACCACTGACATCACTAGGTGTAAACAACATCTCTCCTTTGCTGTGTATGTGACTATGGAGCTGTTTGGTGATGTCGTCTATTATGGCCTTCATAGAAGCAACAGGAGATTGTTGCATCCATCTAGAACCCTCAGAACTACAGTGCTATGATGTCACTCACTTCCACAGGCCTTGCAGAGTGTAAACAACAACAACCCAGCTTTGTTGTGTATGTAACCATAGGGATTGTGATGTCACCTAGAACCTTCACAGCAGCGACAGCTTTATGAGGAGCATCAGCACTGCTCTGCCTGAGCAGAACCATCACCGCCATAGGTTGTCAAATAACCCGGATTTAACCCACACAGGTAAGTCCAATGGGGTGCAGGCATGTCCTCTATGCTTACAGCTTCCCGTGGGTGTTGGTTTGATACCGTTTGGGGACAGCCAAGGAGGCATCTGCAGGCAACAAAGGTAGGTGTGTGCTTGTGTGTGTGTTTCCTATGCAGATCCTAAGCCCAGTGTCACATGCAAGTAGGAGGAGTAAGAAGTGTTCCTGGCAAATCCGGGTTATGGATTGCATTTAAAAAGGCCCCGTGGGAGTGCAATGGGCCCCTGTCTTGCTGCTTAGCAATAATGGTATGGGTTTAGGTTCTGCTGTGTGTACTGGTGGTTGACTGCCCCCCAGCCCAGAGTGTGCATGGAAAATTGTCTGGCAGCCTCCCTGACAGCAAGCAGTGATAGTGCCCATGAAGGGGACCTTGTTGGGCCCGCCCCTTTCACGGTTATCGCTTCTCGGCCTTTTGGCTAAGATCAAGTGTAGTATCTGTTCTTATCAGTTTAATATCTGATACGTCCCCTATCTGGGGACCATATATTAAATGGATTTTTGAGAACGGGGGCCGATTTCGAAGCTTGCTTCCGTCGCCCTATGCATTGACCCGATATGGCAGTATCTTCGGGTACAGTGCACCACCCCCTTACAGGGTTAAAAAGAAAGATTCCTACTTTCATTGCTACCTGCTTGCTGGCTAGCCAGCTAGCCAGCCCTGTGGGCCTTGCTGCTGCTGCTGCTGCTGCAGCCAAAAAACAAAAGGTGGTGCTGCTGCTGCTGCTGCAGCCAAAAAACAAAAGGTGGTGCTGCTGCTGCTTCTGCTGCTTCTGCTTGTGTCTGGCCGCTGTTGGAGCGTCCAGGCACAGGACTTCTGCTGCTGCTGACTAAATGGCCTCCTTAATTGGATCATTTGAGTAGCCAGCACACCTGTGCAGGTAGGGCATGACATGATAGGCAGCTGCCTTGATAGCGGGTGGGTGCTGAATGTTCCTAATTGACAAAATAAGATTAATGCTTATGAAGAAATATAAAATCTCATCCCTTCCCCAATATCGCGCCACACCCCTACCCCTTAATTCCCTGGTTGAACTTGATGGACATATGTCTTTTTTCGACCGTACTAACTATGTAACTATGTAACATAACATGGGGGGGTCTCCTGGCTGTTCACACAGGTGTGTCATTGCTGTACATTGACCATGCATTGCTTCTGTGGTATTGCAAAGGCAAAGACAAATGCTTCCAGCCATCCATTGCACTAATGGATTGGTCATCAGCTGGCTGTCTATGTCCCGCATCAATATAGACCAAAGTACAGAGGGTTAGGCTATGCTATAGTGCACCTACCTGATGCATCAGAAGGTGCGAGGCCCTTGCTAAATTCTGTGCACAGACTTTGAGATCTATGCTTTAGACTGTATCTAAACCTGCTCCAACATGGACTGACATTCTGGCCTACTTTCAGCCGATGCGACTTGTCTGTCGCTGAACAGTCGCTTTTTATGTATTCAGCACCTATGTATAATGTTGTAAAAATGCTCTAGAAGCTAAAGTCGCAGAAATGTCACACATATTTGGCCTGCAACTTTCTGTGCGACAAATTCAGACAGGAAAAATCAGTATAAATCCTTAGAAAATTATCCCCCAGTGTCTCCATCTGCTGGCGGTATTGAATAAGCATTGCTGCACTGATGGGGTATGCATTAGACGAAAAAAAAGAAGAAAAAGAAGAATAATACGCCCAGAAAAGAGGCGAAAAGGAGAAAAACGTAAAAAAACGTGAAAAAAAAGTAAGAGGAAGAGAAGGGAAAAAAAGGTGGAAATGGGTTTAAAAGTGATTTCGGCGGAGAAATATATATATATATATATATATATATATATATATATATACGCGCACACACACACATATATATAAACGTATTCTCCGTTGAGATATTGCAGCCGCTGCTGTGTCCAGGCCCAGGAGCCTTAGCACTGTGCTGTGATGTCACTCAATACCACTGACATCACTAGGTGTAAACAACATCTCTCCTTTGCTGTGTATGTGACTATGGAGCTGTTTGGTGATGTCGTCTATTATGGCCTTCATAGAAGCAACAGGAGATTGTTGCATCCATCTAGAACCCTCAGAACTACAGTGCTATGATGTCACTCACTTCCACAGGCCTTGCAGAGTGTAAACAACAACAACCCAGCTTTGTTGTGTATGTAACCATAGGGATTGTGATGTCACCTAGAACCTTCACAGCAGCGACAGCTTTATGAGGAGCATCAGCACTGCTCTGCCTGAGCAGAACCATCACCGCCATAGGTTGTCAAATAACCCGGATTTAACCCACACAGGTAAGTCCAATGGGGTGCAGGCATGTCCTCTATGCTTACAGCTTCCCGTGGGTGTTGGTTTGATACCGTTTGGGGACAGCCAAGGAGGCATCTGCAGGCAACAAAGGTAGGTGTGTGCTTGTGTGTGTGTTTCCTATGCAGATCCTAAGCCCAGTGTCACATGCAAGTAGGAGGAGTAAGAAGGGTTCCTGGCAAATCCGGGTTATGGATTGCATTTAAAAAGGCCCCGTGGGAGTGCAATGGGCCCCTGTCTTGCTGCTTAGCAATAATGGTATGGGTTTAGGTTCTGCTGTGTGTACTGGTGGTTGACTGCCCCCCAGCCCAGAGTGTGCATGGAAAATTGTCTGGCAGCCTCCCTGACAGCAAGCAGTGATAGTGCCCATGAAGGGGACCTTGTTGGGCCCGCCCCTTTCACGGTTATCGCTTCTCGGCCTTTTGGCTAAGATCAAGTGTAGTATCTGTTCTTATCAGTTTAATATCTGATACGTCCCCTATCTGGGGACCATATATTAAATGGATTTTTGAGAACGGGGGCCGATTTCGAAGCTTGCTTCCGTCGCCCTATGCATTGACCCGATATGGCAGTATCTTCGGGTACAGTGCACCACCCCCTTACAGGGTTAAAAAGAAAGATTCCTACTTTCATTGCTACCTGCTTGCTGGCTAGCCAGCTAGCCAGCCCTGTGGGCCTTGCTGCTGCTGCTGCTGCTGCAGCCAAAAAACAAAAGGTGGTGCTGCTGCTGCTTCTGCTGCTTCTGCTTGTGTCTGGCCGCTGTTGGAGCGTCCAGGCACAGGACTTCTGCTGCTGCTGACTAAATGGCCTCCTTAATTGGATCATTTGAGTAGCCAGCACACCTGTGCAGGTAGGGCATGACATGATAGGCAGCTGCCTTGATAGCGGGTGGGTGCTGAATGTTCCTAATTGACAAAATAAGATTAATGCTTATGAAGAAATATAAAATCTCATCCCTTCCCCAATATCGCGCCACACCCCTACCCCTTAATTCCCTGGTTGAACTTGATGGACATATGTCTTTTTTCGACCGTACTAACTATGTAACTATGTAACATAACATGGGGGGGTCTCCTGGCTGTTCACACAGGTGTGTCATTGCTGTACATTGACCATGCATTGCTTCTGTGGTATTGCAAAGGCAAAGACAAATGCTTCCAGCCATCCATTGCACTAATGGATTGGTCATCAGCTGGCTGTCTATGTCCCGCATCAATATAGACCAAAGTACAGAGGGTTAGGCTATGCTATAGTGCACCTACCTGATGCATCAGAAGGTGCGAGGCCCTTGCTAAATTCTGTGCACAGACTTTGAGATCTATGCTTTAGACTGTATCTAAACCTGCTCCAACATGGACTGACATTCTGGCCTACTTTCAGCCGATGCGACTTGTCTGTCGCTGAACAGTCGCTTTTTATGTATTCAGCACCTATGTATAATGTTGTAAAAATGCTCTAGAAGCTAAAGTCGCAGAAATGTCACACATATTTGGCCTGCAACTTTCTGTGCGACAAATTCAGACAGGAAAAATCAGTATAAATCCTTAGAAAATTATCCCCCAGTGTCTCCATCTGCTGGCGGTATTGAATAAGCATTGCTGCACTGATGGGGTATGCATTAGACGAAAAAAAAGAAGAAAAAGAAGAATAATACGCCCAGAAAAGAGGCGAAAAGGAGAAAAACGTAAAAAAACGTGAAAAAAAAGTAAGAGGAAGAGAAGGGAAAAAAAGGTGGAAATGGGTTTAAAAGTGATTTCGGCGGAGAAATATATATATATATATATATATATATATATATATATATATATATACGCGCACACACACACACATATATATAAACGTATTCTCCGTTGAGATATTGCAGCCGCTGCTGTGTCCAGGCCCAGGAGCCTTAGCACTGTGCTGTGATGTCACTCAATACCACTGACATCACTAGGTGTAAACAACATCTCTCCTTTGCTGTGTATGTGACTATGGAGCTGTTTGGTGATGTCGTCTATTATGGCCTTCATAGAAGCAACAGGAGATTGTTGCATCCATCTAGAACCCTCAGAACTACAGTGCTATGATGTCACTCACTTCCACAGGCCTTGCAGAGTGTAAACAACAACAACCCAGCTTTGTTGTGTATGTAACCATAGGGATTTGTGATGTCACCTAGAACCTTCACAGCAGCGACAGCTTTATGAGGAGCATCAGCACTGCTCTGCCTGAGCAGAACCATCACCGCCATAAGTTGTCAAATAACCCGGATTTAACCCACACAGGTAAGTCCAATGGGGTGCAGGCATGTCCTCTATGCTTACAGCTTCCCGTGGGTGTTGGTTTGATACCGTTTGGGGACAGCCAAGGAGGCATCTGCAGGCAACAAAGGTAGGTGTGTGCTTGTGTGTGTGTTTCCTATGCAGATCCTAAGCCCAGTGTCACACAGTGTCACATGCAAGTAGGAGGAGTAAGAAGGGTTCCTGGCAAATCCGGGTTATGGATTGCATTTAAAAAGGCCCCGTGGGAGTGCAATGGGCCCCTGTCTTGCTGCTTAGCAATAATGGTATGGGTTTAGGTTCTGCTGTGTGTACTGGTGGTTGACTGCCCCCCAGCCCAGAGTGTGCATGGAAAATTGTCTGGCAGCCTCCCTGACAGCAAGCAGTGATAGTGCCCATGAAGGGGACCTTGTTGGGCCCGCCCCTTTCACGGTTATCGCTTCTCGGCCTTTTGGCTAAGATCAAGTGTAGTATCTGTTCTTATCAGTTTAATATCTGATACGTCCCCTATCTGGGGACCATATATTAAATGGATTTTTGAGAACGGGGGCCGATTTCGAAGCTTGCTTCCGTCGCCCTATGCATTGACCCGATATGGCAGTATCTTCGGGTACAGTGCACCACCCCCTTACAGGGTTAAAAAGAAAGATTCCTACTTTCATTGCTGGCTAGCCAGCTAGCCAGCCCTGTGGGCCTTGCTGCTGCTGCTGCTGCTGCAGCCAAAAAACAAAAGGTGGTGCTGCTGCTGCTTCTGCTGCTTCTGCTTGTGTCTGGCCGCTGTTGGAGCGTCCAGGCACAGGACTTCTGCTGCTGCTGACTAAATGGCCTCCTTAATTGGATCATTTGAGTAGCCAGCACACCTGTGCAGGTAGGGCATGACATGATAGGCAGCTGCCTTGATAGCGGGTGGGTGCTGAATGTTCCTAATTGACAAAATAAGATTAATGCTTATGAAGAAATATAAAATCTCATCCCTTCCCCAATATCGCGCCACACCCCTACCCCTTAATTCCCTGGTTGAACTTGATGGACATATGTCTTTTTTCGACCGTACTAACTATGTAACTATGTAACATAACATGGGGGGGTCTCCTGGCTGTTCACACAGGTGTGTCATTGCTGTACATTGACCATGCATTGCTTCTGTGGTATTGCAAAGGCAAAGACAAATGCTTCCAGCCATCCATTGCACTAATGGATTGGTCATCAGCTGGCTGTCTATGTCCCGCATCAATATAGACCAAAGTACAGAGGGTTAGGCTATGCTATAGTGCACCTACCTGATGCATCAGAAGGTGTGAGGCCCTTGCTAAATTCTGTGCACAGACTTTGAGATCTATGCTTTAGACTGTATCTAAACCTGCTCCAACATGGACTGACATTCTGGCCTACTTTCAGCCGATGCGACTTGTCTGTCGCTGAACAGTCGCTTTTTATGTATTCAGCACCTATGTATAATGTTGTAAAAATGCTCTAGAAGCTAAAGTCGCAGAAATGTCACACATATTTGGCCTGCAACTTTCTGTGCGACAAATTCAGACAGGAAAAATCAGTATAAATCCTTAGAAAATTATCCCCCAGTGTCTCCATCTGCTGGCGGTATTGAATAAGCATTGCTGCACTGATGGGGTATGCATTAGACGAAAAAAAAGAAGAAAAAGAAGAATAATACGCCCAGAAAAGAGGCGAAAAGGAGAAAAACGTAAAAAAACGTGAAAAAAAAGTAAGAGGAAGAGAAGGGAAAAAAAGGTGGAAATGGGTTTAAAAGTGATTTCGGCGGAGAAATATATATATATATATATATATATATATATATATATATATATATATATATATATATATACGCGCACACACACACATATATATAAACGTATTCTCCGTTGAGATATTGCAGCCGCTGCTGTGTCCAGGCCCAGGAGCCTTAGCACTGTGCTGTGATGTCACTCAATACCACTGACATCACTAGGTGTAAACAACATCTCTCCTTTGCTGTGTATGTGACTATGGAGCTGTTTGGTGATGTCGTCTATTACGGCCTTCATAGAAGCAACAGGAGATTGTTGCATCCATCTAGAACCCTCAGAACTACAGTGCTATGATGTCACTCACTTCCACAGGCCTTGCAGAGTGTAAACAACAACAACCCAGCTTTGTTGTGTATGTAACCATAGGGATTGTGATGTCACCTAGAACCTTCACAGCAGCGACAGCTTTATGAGGAGCATCAGCACTGCTCTGCCTGAGCAGAACCATCACCGCCATAGGTTGTCAAATAACCCGGATTTAACCCACACAGGTAAGTCCAATGGGGTGCAGGCATGTCCTCTATGCTTACAGCTTCCCGTGGGTGTTGGTTTGATACCGTTTGGGGACAGCCAAGGAGGCATCTGCAGGCAACAAAGGTAGGTGTGTGCTTGTGTGTGTGTTTCCTATGCAGATCCTAAGCCCAGTGTCACATGCAAGTAGGAGGAGTAAGAAGGGTTCCTGGCAAATCCGGGTTATGGATTGCATTTAAAAAGGCCCCGTGGGAGTGCAATGGGCCCCTGTCTTGCTGCTTAGCAATAATGGTATGGGTTTAGGTTCTGCTGTGTGTACTGGTGGTTGACTGCCCCCCAGCCCAGAGTGTGCATGGAAAATTGTCTGGCAGCCTCCCTGACAGCAAGCAGTGATAGTGCCCATGAAGGGGACCTTGTTGGGCCCGCCCCTTTCACGGTTATCGCTTCTCGGCCTTTTGGCTAAAATCAAGTGTAGTATCTGTTCTTATCAGTTTAATATCTGATACGTCCCCTATCTGGGGACCATATATTAAATGGATTTTTGAGAACGGGGGCCGATTTCGAAGCTTGCTTCCGTCGCCCTATGCATTGACCCGATATGGCAGTATCTTCGGGTACAGTGCACCACCCCCTTACAGGGTTAAAAAGAAAGATTCCTACTTTCATTGCTACCTGCTTGCTGGCTAGCCAGCTAGCCAGCCCTGTGGGCCTTGCTGCTGCTGCTGCTGCTGCAGCCAAAAAACAAAAGGTGGTGCTGCTGCTGCTTCTGCTGCTTCTGCTTGTGTCTGGCCGCTGTTGGAGCGTCCAGGCACAGGACTTCTGCTGCTGCTGACTAAATGGCCTCCTTAATTGGATCATTTGAGTAGCCAGCACACCTGTGCAGGTAGGGCATGACATGATAGGCAGCTGCCTTGATAGCGGGTGGGTGCTGAATGTTCCTAATTGACAAAATAAGATTAATGCTTATGAAGAAATATAAAATCTCATCCCTTCCCCAATATCGCGCCACACCCCTACCCCTTAATTCCCTGGTTGAACTTGATGGACATATGTCTTTTTTCGACCGTACTAACTATGTAACTATGTAACATAACATGGGGGGGTCTCCTGGCTGTTCACACAGGTGTGTCATTGCTGTACATTGACCATGCATTGCTTCTGTGGTATTGCAAAGGCAAAGACAAATGCTTCCAGCCATCCATTGCACTAATGGATTGGTCATCAGCTGGCTGTCTATGTCCCGCATCAATATAGACCAAAGTACAGAGGGTTAGGCTATGCTATAGTGCACCTACCTGATGCATCAGAAGGTGCGAGGCCCTTGCTAAATTCTGTGCACAGACTTTGAGATCTATGCTTTAGACTGTATCTAAACCTGCTCCAACATGGACTGACATTCTGGCCTACTTTCAGCCGATGCGACTTGTCTGTCGCTGAACAGTCGCTTTTTATGTATTCAGCACCTATGTATAATGTTGTAAAAATGCTCTAGAAGCTAAAGTCGCAGAAATGTCACACATATTTGGCCTGCAACTTTCTGTGCGACAAATTCAGACAGGAAAAATCAGTATAAATCCTTAGAAAATTATCCCCCAGTGTCTCCATCTGCTGGCGGTATTGAATAAGCATTGCTGCACTGATGGGGTATGCATTAGACGAAAAAAAAGAAGAAAAAGAAGAATAATACGCCCAGAAAAGAGGCGAAAAGGAGAAAAACGTAAAAAAACGTGAAAAAAAAGTAAGAGGAAGAGAAGGGAAAAAAAGGTGGAAATGGGTTTAAAAGTGATTTCGGCGGAGAAATATATATATATATATATATATATATATATATATATACGCGCACACACACACATATATATAAACGTATTCTCCGTTGAGATATTGCAGCCGCTGCTGTGTCCAGGCCCAGGAGCCTTAGCACTGTGCTGTGATGTCACTCAATACCACTGACATCACTAGGTGTAAACAACATCTCTCCTTTGCTGTGTATGTGACTATGGAGCTGTTTGGTGATGTCGTCTATTATGGCCTTCATAGAAGCAACAGGAGATTGTTGCATCCATCTAGAACCCTCAGAACTACAGTGCTATGATGTCACTCACTTCCACAGGCCTTGCAGAGTGTAAACAACAACAACCCAGCTTTGTTGTGTATGTAACCATAGGGATTGTGATGTCACCTAGAACCTTCACAGCAGCGACAGCTTTATGAGGAGCATCAGCACTGCTCTGCCTGAGCAGAACCATCACCGCCATAGGTTGTCAAATAACCCGGATTTAACCCACACAGGTAAGTCCAATGGGGTGCAGGCATGTCCTCTATGCTTACAGCTTCCCGTGGGTGTTGGTTTGATACCGTTTGGAGACAGCCAAGGAGGCATCTGCAGGCAACAAAGGTAGGTGTGTGCTTGTGTGTGTGTTTCCTATGCAGATCCTAAGCCCAGTGTCACATGCAAGTAGGAGGAGTAAGAAGGGTTCCTGGCAAATCCGGGTTATGGATTGCATTTAAAAAGGTCCCGTGGGAGTGCAATGGGCCCCTGTCTTGCTGCTTAGCAATAATGGTATGGGTTTAGGTTCTGCTGTGTGTACTGGTGGTTGACTGCCCCCCAGCCCAGAGTGTGCATGGAAAATTGTCTGGCAGCCTCCCTGACAGCAAGCAGTGATAGTGCCCATGAAGGGGACCTTGTTGGGCCCGCCCCTTTCACGGTTATCGCTTCTCGGCCTTTTGGCTAAGATCAAGTGTAGTATCTGTTCTTATCAGTTTAATATCTGATACGTCCCCTATCTGGGGACCATATATTAAATGGATTTTTGAGAACGGGGGCCGATTTCGAAGCTTGCTTCCGTCGCCCTATGCATTGACCCGATATGGCAGTATCTTCGGGTACAGTGCACCACCCCCTTACAGGGTTAAAAAGAAAGATTCCTACTTTCATTGCTACCTGCTTGCTGGCTAGCCAGCTAGCCAGCCCTGTGGGCCTTGCTGCTGCTGCTGCTGCAGCTAAAAAACAAAAGGTGGTGCTGCTGCTGCTTCTGCTGCTTCTGCTTGTGTCTGGCCGCTGTTGGAGCGTCCAGGCACAGGACTTCTGCTGCTGCTGACTAAATGGCCTCCTTAATTGGATCATTTGAGTAGCCAGCACACCTGTGCAGGTAGGGCATGACATGATAGGCAGCTGCCTTGATAGCGGGTGGGTGCTGAATGTTCCTAATTGACAAAATAAGATTAATGCTTATGAAGAAATATAAAATCTCATCCCTTCCCCAATATCGCGCCACACCCCTACCCCTTAATTCCCTGGTTGAACTTGATGGACATATGTCTTTTTTCGACCGTACTAAGTATGTAACTATGTAACATAACATGGGGGGGTCTCCTGGCTGTTCACACAGGTGTGTCATTGCTGTACATTGACCATGCATTGCTTCTGTGGTATTGCAAAGGCAAAGACAAATGCTTCCAGCCATCCATTGCACTAATGGATTGGTCATCAGCTGGCTGTCTATGTCCCGCATCAATATAGACCAAAGTACAGAGGGTTAGGCTATGCTATAGTGCACCTACCTGATGCATCAGAAGGTGCGAGGCCCTTGCTAAATTCTGTGCACAGACTTTGAGATCTATGCTTTAGACTGTATCTAAACCTGCTCCAACATGGACTGACATTCTGGCCTACTTTCAGCCGATGCGACTTGTCTGTCGCTGAACAGTCGCTTTTTATGTATTCAGCACCTATGTATAATGTTGTAAAAATGCTCTAGAAGCTAAAGTCGCAGAAATGTCACACATATTTGGCCTGCAACTTTCTGTGCGACAAATTCAGACAGGAAAAATCAGTATAAATCCTTAGAAAATTATCCCCCAGTGTCTCCATCTGCTGGCGGTATTGAATAAGCATTGCTGCACTGATGGGGTATGCATTAGACGAAAAAAAAGAAGAAAAAGAAGAATAATACGCCCAGAAAAGAGGCGAAAAGGAGAAAAACGTAAAAAAACGTGAAAAAAAAGTAAGAGGAAGAGAAGGGAAAAAAAGGTGGAAATGGGTTTAAAAGTGATTTCGGCGGAGAAATATATATATATATATATATATATATATATATATATATATATACGCGCACACACACACATATATATAAACGTATTCTCCGTTGAGATATTGCAGCCGCTGCTGTGTCCAGGCCCAGGAGCCTTAGCACTGTGCTGTGATGTCACTCAATACCACTGACATCACTAGGTGTAAACAACATCTCTCCTTTGCTGTGTATGTGACTATGGAGCTGTTTGGTGATGTCGTCTATTATGGCCTTCATAGAAGCAACAGGAGATTGTTGCATCCATCTAGAACCCTCAGAACTACAGTGCTATGATGTCACTCACTTCCACAGGCCTTGCAGAGTGTAAACAACAACAACCCAGCTTTGTTGTGTATGTAACCATAGGGATTGTGATGTCACCTAGAACCTTCACAGCAGCGACAGCTTTATGAGGAGCATCAGCACTGCTCTGCCTGAGCAGAACCATCACCGCCATAGGTTGTCAAATAACCCGGATTTAACCCACACAGGTAAGTCCAATGGGGTGCAGGCATGTCCTCTATGCTTACAGCTTCCCGTGGGTGTTGGTTTGATACCGTTTGGGGACAGCCAAGGAGGCATCTGCAGGCAACAAAGGTAGGTGTGTGCTTGTGTGTGTGTTTCCTATGCAGATCCTAAGCCCAGTGTCACATGCAAGTAGGAGGAGTAAGAAGGGTTCCTGGCAAATCCGGGTTATGGATTGCATTTAAAAAGGCCCCGTGGGAGTGCAATGGGCCCCTGTCTTGCTGCTTAGCAATAATGGTATGGGTTTAGGTTCTGCTGTGTGTACTGGTGGTTGACTGCCCCCCAGCCCAGAGTGTGCATGGAAAATTGTCTGGCAGCCTCCCTGACAGCAAGCAGTGATAGTGCCCATGAAGGGGACCTTGTTGGGCCCGCCCCTTTCACGGTTATCGCTTCTCGGCCTTTTGGCTAAGATCAAGTGTAGTATCTGTTCTTATCAGTTTAATATCTGATACGTCCCCTATCTGGGGACCATATATTAAATGGATTTTTGAGAACGGGGGCCGATTTCGAAGCTTGCTTCCGTCGCCCTATGCATTGACCCGATATGGCAGTATCTTCGGGTACAGTGCACCACCCCCTTACAGGGTTAAAAAGAAAGATTCCTACTTTCATTGCTACCTGCTTGCTGGCTAGCCAGCTAGCCAGCCCTGTGGGCCTTGCTGCTGCTGCTGCTGCTGCAGCCAAAAAACAAAAGGTGGTGCTGCTGCTGCTTCTGCTGCTTCTGCTTGTGTCTGGCCGCTGTTGGAGCGTCCAGGCACAGGACTTCTGCTGCTGCTGACTAAATGGCCTCCTTAATTGGATCATTTGAGTAGCCAGCACACCTGTGCAGGTAGGGCATGACATGATAGGCAGCTGCCTTGATAGCGGGTGGGTGCTGAATGTTCCTAATTGACAAAATAAGATTAATGCTTATGAAGAAATATAAAATCTCATCCCTTCCCCAATATCGCGCCACACCCCTACCCCTTAATTCCCTGGTTGAACTTGATGGACATATGTCTTTTTTCGACCGTACTAACTATGTAACTATGTAACATAACATGGGGGGGTCTCCTGGCTGTTCACACAGGTGTGTCATTGCTGTACATTGACCATGCATTGCTTCTGTGGTATTGCAAAGGCAAAGACAAATGCTTCCAGCCATCCATTGCACTAATGGATTGGTCATCAGCTGGCTGTCTATGTCCCGCATCAATATAGACCAAAGTACAGAGGGTTAGGCTATGCTATAGTGCACCTACCTGATGCATCAGAAGGTGCGAGGCCCTTGCTAAATTCTGTGCACAGACTTTGAGATCTATGCTTTAGACTGTATCTAAACCTGCTCCAACATGGACTGACATTCTGGCCTACTTTCAGCCGATGCGACTTGTCTGTCGCTGAACAGTCGCTTTTTATGTATTCAGCACCTATGTATAATGTTGTAAAAATGCTCTAGAAGCTAAAGTCGCAGAAATGTCACACATATTTGGCCTGCAACTTTCTGTGCGACAAATTCAGACAGGAAAAATCAGTATAAATCCTTAGAAAATTATCCCCCAGTGTCTCCATCTGCTGGCGGTATTGAATAAGCATTGCTGCACTGATGGGGTATGCATTAGACGAAAAAAAAGAAGAAAAAGAAGAATAATACGCCCAGAAAAGAGGCGAAAAGGAGAAAAACGTAAAAAAACGTGAAAAAAAAGTAAGAGGAAGAGAAGGGAAAAAAAGGTGGAAATGGGTTTAAAAGTGATTTCGGCGGAGAAATATATATATATATATATATATATATATATATATATATATATATACGCGCACACACACACATATATATAAACGTATTCTCCGTTGAGATATTGCAGCCGCTGCTGTGTCCAGGCCCAGGAGCCTTAGCACTGTGCTGTGATGTCACTCAATACCACTGACATCACTAGGTGTAAACAACATCTCTCCTTTGCTGTGTATGTGACTATGGAGCTGTTTGGTGATGTCGTCTATTATGGCCTTCATAGAAGCAACAGGAGATTGTTGCATCCATCTAGAACCCTCAGAACTACAGTGCTATGATGTCACTCACTTCCACAGGCCTTGCAGAGTGTAAACAACAACAACCCAGCTTTGTTGTGTATGTAACCATAGGGATTGTGATGTCACCTAGAACCTTCACAGCAGCGACAGCTTTATGAGGAGCATCAGCACTGCTCTGCCTGAGCAGAACCATCACCGCCATAGGTTGTCAAATAACCCGGATTTAACCCACACAGGTAAGTCCAATGGGGTGCAGGCATGTCCTCTATGCTTACAGCTTCCCGTGGGTGTTGGTTTGATACCGTTTGGGGACAGCCAAGGAGGCATCTGCAGGCAACAAAGGTAGGTGTGTGCTTGTGTGTGTGTTTCCTATGCAGATCCTAAGCCCAGTGTCACATGCAAGTAGGAGGAGTAAGAAGGGTTCCTGGCAAATCCGGGTTATGGATTGCATTTAAAAAGGCCCCGTGGGAGTGCAATGGGCCCCTGTCTTGCTGCTTAGCAATAATGGTATGGGTTTAGGTTCTGCTGTGTGTACTGGTGGTTGACTGCCCCCCAGCCCAGAGTGTGCATGGAAAATTGTCTGGCAGCCTCCCTGACAGCAAGCAGTGATAGTGCCCATGAAGGGGACCTTGTTGGGCCCGCCCCTTTCACGGTTATCGCTTCTCGGCCTTTTGGCTAAGATCAAGTGTAGTATCTGTTCTTATCAGTTTAATATCTGATACGTCCCCTATCTGGGGACCATATATTAAATGGATTTTTGAGAACGGGGGCCGATTTCGAAGCTTGCTTCCGTCGCCCTATGCATTGACCCGATATGGCAGTATCTTCGGGTACAGTGCACCACCCCCTTACAGGGTTAAAAAGAAAGATTCCTACTTTCATTGCTACCTGCTTGCTGGCTAGCCAGCTAGCCAGCCCTGTGGGCCTTGCTGCTGCTGCTGCTGCTGCAGCCAAAAAACAAAAGGTGGTGCTGCTGCTGCTTCTGCTGCTTCTGCTTGTGTCTGGCCGCTGTTGGAGCGTCCAGGCACAGGACTTCTGCTGCTGCTGACTAAATGGCCTCCTTAATTGGATCATTTGAGTAGCCAGCACACCTGTGCAGGTAGGGCATGACATGATAGGCAGCTGCCTTGATAGCGGGTGGGTGCTGAATGTTCCTAATTGACAAAATAAGATTAATGCTTATGAAGAAATATAAAATCTCATCCCTTCCCCAATATCGCGCCACACCCCTACCCCTTAATTCCCTGGTTGAACTTGATGGACATATGTCTTTTTTCGACCGTACTAACTATGTAACTATGTAACATAACATGGGGGGGTCTCCTGGCTGTTCACACAGGTGTGTCATTGCTGTACATTGACCATGCATTGCTTCTGTGGTATTGCAAAGGCAAAGACAAATGCTTCCAGCCATCCATTGCACTAATGGATTGGTCATCAGCTGGCTGTCTATGTCCCGCATCAATATAGACCAAAGTACAGAGGGTTAGGCTATGCTATAGTGCACCTACCTGATGCATCAGAAGGTGCGAGGCCCTTGCTAAATTCTGTGCACAGACTTTGAGATCTATGCTTTAGACTGTATCTAAACCTGCTCCAACATGGACTGACATTCTGGCCTACTTTCAGCCGATGCGACTTGTCTGTCGCTGAACAGTCGCTTTTTATGTATTCAGCACCTATGTATAATGTTGTAAAAATGCTCTAGAAGCTAAAGTCGCAGAAATGTCACACATATTTGGCCTGCAACTTTCTGTGCGACAAATTCAGACAGGAAAAATCAGTATAAATCCTTAGAAAATTATCCCCCAGTGTCTCCATCTGCTGGCGGTATTGAATAAGCATTGCTGCACTGATGGGGTATGCATTAGACGAAAAAAAAGAAGAAAAAGAAGAATAATACGCCCAGAAAAGAGGCGAAAAGGAGAAAAACGTAAAAAAACGTGAAAAAAACAGTAAGAGGAAGAGAAGGGAAAAAAAGGTGGAAATGGGTTTAAAAGTGATTTCGGCGGAGAAATATATATATATATATATATATATATATATATATATATATATATATATATATACGCGCACACACACACATATATATAAACGTATTCTCCGTTGAGATATTGCAGCCGCTGCTGTGTCCAGGCCCAGGAGCCTTAGCACTGTGCTGTGATGTCACTCAATACCACTGACATCACTAGGTGTAAACAACATCTCTCCTTTGCTGTGTATGTGACTATGGAGCTGTTTGGTGATGTCGTCTATTATGGCCTTCATAGAAGCAACAGGAGATTGTTGCATCCATCTAGAACCCTCAGAACTACAGTGCTATGATGTCACTCACTTCCACAGGCCTTGCAGAGTGTAAACAACAACAACCCAGCTTTGTTGTGTATGTAACCATAGGGATTGTGATGTCACCTAGAACCTTCACAGCAGCGACAGCTTTATGAGGAGCATCAGCACTGCTCTGCCTGAGCAGAACCATCACCGCCATAGGTTGTCAAATAACCCGGATTTAACCCACACAGGTAAGTCCAATGGGGTGCAGGCATGTCCTCTATGCTTACAGCTTCCCGTGGGTGTTGGTTTGATACCGTTTGGGGACAGCCAAGGAGGCATCTGCAGGCAACAAATGTAGGTGTGTGCTTGTGTGTGTGTTTCCTATGCAGATCCTAAGCCCAGTGTCACATGCAAGTAGGAGGAGTAAGAAGGGTTCCTGGCAAATCCGGGTTATGGATTGCATTTAAAAAGGCCCCGTGGGAGTGCAATGGGCCCCTGTCTTGCTGCTTAGCAATAATGGTATGGGTTTAGGTTCTGCTGTGTGTACTGGTGGTTGACTGCCCCCCAGCCCAGAGTGTGCATGGAAAATTGTCTGGCAGCCTCCCTGACAGCAAGCAGTGATAGTGCCCATGAAGGGGACCTTGTTGGGCCCGCCCCTTTCACGGTTATCGCTTCTCGGCCTTTTGGCTAAGATCAAGTGTAGTATCTGTTCTTATCAGTTTAATATCTGATACGTCCCCTATCTGGGGACCATATATTAAATGGATTTTTGAGAACGGGGGCCGATTTCGAAGCTTGCTTCCGTCGCCCTATGCATTGACCCGATATGGCAGTATCTTCGGGTACAGTGCACCACCCCCTTACAGGGTTAAAAAGAAAGATTCCTACTTTCATTGCTACCTGCTTGCTGGCTAGCCAGCTAGCCAGCCCTGTGGGCCTTGCTGCTGCTGCTGCTGCTGCAGCCAAAAAACAAAAGGTGGTGCTGCTGCTGCTTCTGCTGCTTCTGCTTGTGTCTGGCCGCTGTTGGAGCGTCCAGGCACAGGACTTCTGCTGCTGCTGACTAAATGGCCTCCTTAATTGGATCATTTGAGTAGCCAGCACACCTGTGCAGGTAGGGCATGACATGATAGGCAGCTGCCTTGATAGCGGGTGGGTGCTGAATGTTCCTAATTGACAAAATAAGATTAATGCTTATGAAGAAATATAAAATCTCATCCCTTCCCCAATATCGCGCCACACCCCTACCCCTTAATTCCCTGGTTGAACTTGATGGACATATGTCTTTTTTCGACCGTACTAACTATGTAACTATGTAACATAACATGGGGGGGTCTCCTGGCTGTTCACACAGGTGTGTCATTGCTGTACATTGACCATGCATTGCTTCTGTGGTATTGCAAAGGCAAAGACAAATGCTTCCAGCCATCCATTGCACTAATGGATTGGTCATCAGCTGGCTGTCTATGTCCCGCATCAATATAGACCAAAGTACAGAGGGTTAGGCTATGCTATAGTGCACCTACCTGATGCATCAGAAGGTGCGAGGCCCTTGCTAAATTCTGTGCACAGACTTTGAGATCTATGCTTTAGACTGTATCTAAACCTGCTCCAACATGGACTGACATTCTGGCCTACTTTCAGCCGATGCGACTTGTCTGTCGCTGAACAGTCGCTTTTTATGTATTCAGCACCTATGTATAATGTTGTAAAAATGCTCTAGAAGCTAAAGTCGCAGAAATGTCACACATATTTGGCCTGCAACTTTCTGTGCGACAAATTCAGACAGGAAAAATCAGTATAAATCCTTAGAAAATTATCCCCCAGTGTCTCCATCTGCTGGCGGTATTGAATAAGCATTGCTGCACTGATGGGGTATGCATTAGACGAAAAAAAAGAAGAAAAAGAAGAATAATACGCCCAGAAAAGAGGCGAAAAGGAGAAAAACGTAAAAAAACGTGAAAAAAAAGTAAGAGGAAGAGAAGGGAAAAAAAGGTGGAAATGGGTTTAAAAGTGATTTCGGCGGAGAAATATATATATATATATATATATATATATATATATATATATATACGCGCACACACACACATATATATAAACGTATTCTCCGTTGAGATATTGCAGCCGCTGCTGTGTCCAGGCCCAGGAGCCTTAGCACTGTGCTGTGATGTCACTCAATACCACTGACATCACTAGGTGTAAACAACATCTCTCCTTTGCTGTGTATGTGACTATGGAGCTGTTTGGTGATGTCGTCTATTATGGCCTTCATAGAAGCAACAGGAGATTGTTGCATCCATCTAGAACCCTCAGAACTACAGTGCTATGATGTCACTCACTTCCACAGGCCTTGCAGAGTGTAAACAACAACAACCCAGCTTTGTTGTGTATGTAACCATAGGGATTGTGATGTCACCTAGAACCTTCACAGCAGCGACAGCTTTATGAGGAGCATCAGCACTGCTCTGCCTGAGCAGAACCATCACCGCCATAGGTTGTCAAATAACCCGGATTTAACCCACACAGGTAAGTCCAATGGGGTGCAGGCATGTCCTCTATGCTTACAGCTTCCCGTGGGTGTTGGTTTGATACCGTTTGGGGACAGCCAAGGAGGCATCTGCAGGCAACAAAGGTAGGTGTGTGCTTGTGTGTGTGTTTCCTATGCAGATCCTAAGCCCAGTGTCACATGCAAGTAGGAGGAGTAAGAAGGGTTCCTGGCAAATCCGGGTTATGGATTGCATTTAAAAAGGCCCCGTGGGAGTGCAATGGGCCCCTGTCTTGCTGCTTAGCAATAATGGTATGGGTTTAGGTTCTGCTGTGTGTACTGGTGGTTGACTGCCCCCCAGCCCAGAGTGTGCATGGAGAATTGTCTGGCAGCCTCCCTGACAGCAAGCAGTGATAGTGCCCATGAAGGGGACCTTGTTGGGCCCGCCCCTTTCACGGTTATCGCTTCTCGGCCTTTTGGCTAAGATCAAGTGTAGTATCTGTTCTTATCAGTTTAATATCTGATACGTCCCCTATCTGGGGACCATATATTAAATGGATTTTTGAGAACGGGGGCCGATTTCGAAGCTTGCTTCCGTCGCCCTATGCATTGACCCGATATGGCAGTATCTTCGGGTACAGTGCACCACCCCCTTACAGGGTTAAAAAGAAAGATTCCTACTTTCATTGCTACCTGCTTGCTGGCTAGCCAGCTAGCCAGCCCTGTGGGCCTTGCTGCTGCTGCTGCTGCTGCAGCCAAAAAACAAAAGGTGGTGCTGCTGCTGCTTCTGCTGCTTCTGCTTGTGTCTGGCCGCTGTTGGAGCGTCCAGGCACAGGACTTCTGCTGCTGCTGACTAAATGGCCTCCTTAATTGGATCATTTGAGTAGCCAGCACACCTGTGCAGGTAGGGCATGACATGATAGGCAGCTGCCTTGATAGCGGGTGGGTGCTGAATGTTCCTAATTGACAAAATAAGATTAATGCTTATGAAGAAATATAAAATCTCATCCCTTCCCCAATATCGCGCCACACCCCTACCCCTTAATTCCCTGGTTGAACTTGATGGACATATGTCTTTTTTCGACCGTACTAACTATGTAACTATGTAACATAACATGGGGGGGTCTCCTGGCTGTTCACACAGGTGTGTCATTGCTGTACATTGACCATGCATTGCTTCTGTGGTATTGCAAAGGCAAAGACAAATGCTTCCAGCCATCCATTGCACTAATGGATTGGTCATCAGCTGGCTGTCTATGTCCCGCATCAATATAGACCAAAGTACAGAGGGTTAGGCTATGCTATAGTGCACCTACCTGATGCATCAGAAGGTGCGAGGCCCTTGCTAAATTCTGTGCACAGACTTTGAGATCTATGCTTTAGACTGTATCTAAACCTGCTCCAACATGGACTGACATTCTGGCCTACTTTCAGCCGATGCGACTTGTCTGTCGCTGAACAGTCGCTTTTTATGTATTCAGCACCTATGTATAATGTTGTAAAAATGCTCTAGAAGCTAAAGTCGCAGAAATGTCACACATATTTGGCCTGCAACTTTCTGTGCGACAAATTCAGACAGGAAAAATCAGTATAAATCCTTAGAAAATTATCCCCCAGTGTCTCCATCTGCTGGCGGTATTGAATAAGCATTGCTGCACTGATGGGGTATGCATTAGACGAAAAAAAAGAAGAAAAAGAAGAATAATACGCCCAGAAAAGAGGCGAAAAGGAGAAAAACGTAAAAAAACGTGAAAAAAAAGTAAGAGGAAGAGAAGGGAAAAAAAGGTGGAAATGGGTTTAAAAGTGATTTCGGCGGATAAATATATATATATATATATATATATATATATATATATATGCGCACACACACACATATATATAAACGTATTCTCCGTTGAGATATTGCAGCCGCTGCTGTGTCCAGGCCCAGGAGCCTTAGCACTGTGCTGTGATGTCACTCAATACCACTGACATCACTAGGTGTAAACAACATCTCTCCTTTGCTGTGTATGTGACTATGGAGCTGTTTGGTGATGTCGTCTATTATGGCCTTCATAGAAGCAACAGGAGATTGTTGCATCCATCTAGAACCCTCAGAACTACAGTGCTATGATGTCACTCACTTCCACAGGCCTTGCAGAGTGTAAACAACAACAACCCAGCTTTGTTGTGTATGTAACCATAGGGATTGTGATGTCACCTAGAACCTTCACAGCAGCGACAGCTTTATGAGGAGCATCAGCACTGCTCTGCCTGAGCAGAACCATCACCGCCATAGGTTGTCAAATAACCCGGATTTAACCCACACAGGTAAGTCCAATGGGGTGCAGGCATGTCCTCTATGCTTACAGCTTCCCGTGGGTGTTGGTTTGATACCGTTTGGGGACAGCCAAGGAGGCATCTGCAGGCAACAAAGGTAGGTGTGTGCTTGTGTGTGTGTTTCCTATGCAGATCCTAAGCCCAGTGTCACATGCAAGTAGGAGGAGTAAGAAGGGTTCCTGGCAAATCCGGGTTATGGATTGCATTTAAAAAGGCCCCGTGGGAGTGCAATGGGCCCCTGTCTTGCTGCTTAGCAATAATGGTATGGGTTTAGGTTCTGCTGTGTGTACTGGTGGTTGACTGCCCCCCAGCCCAGAGTGTGCATGGAAAATTGTCTGGCAGCCTCCCTGACAGCAAGCAGTGATAGTGCCCATGAAGTTGACCTTGTTGGGCCCGCCCCTTTCACGGTTATCGCTTCTCGGCCTTTTGGCTAAGATCAAGTGTAGTATCTGTTCTTATCAGTTTAATATCTGATACGTCCCCTATCTGGGGACCATATATTAAATGGATTTTTGAGAACGGGGGCCGATTTCGAAGCTTGCTTCCGTCGCCCTATGCATTGACCCGATATGGCAGTATCTTCGGGTACAGTGCACCACCCCCTTACAGGGTTAAAAAGAAAGATTCCTACTTTCATTGCTACCTGCTTGCTGGCTAGCCAGCTAGCCAGCCCTGTGGGCCTTGCTGCTGCTGCTGCTGCTGCAGCCAAAAAACAAAAGGTGGTGCTGCTGCTGCTTCTGCTGCTTCTGCTTGTGTCTGGCCGCTGTTGGAGCGTCCAGGCACAGGACTTCTGCTGCTGCTGACTAAATGGCCTCCTTAATTGGATCATTTGAGTAGCCAGCACACCTGTGCAGGTAGGGCATGACATGATAGGCAGCTGCCTTGATAGCGGGTGGGTGCTGAATGTTCCTAATTGACAAAATAAGATTAATGCTTATGAAGAAATATAAAATCTCATCCCTTCCCCAATATCGCGCCACACCCCTACCCCTTAATTCCCTGGTTGAACTTGATGGACATATGTCTTTTTTCGACCGTACTAACTATGTAACTATGTAACATAACATGGGGGGGTCTCCTGGCTGTTCACACAGGTGTGTCATTGCTGTACATTGACCATGCATTGCTTCTGTGGTATTGCAAAGGCAAAGACAAATGCTTCCAGCCATCCATTGCACTAATGGATTGGTCATCAGCTGGCTGTCTATGTCCCGCATCAATATAGACCAAAGTACAGAGGGTTAGGCTATGCTATAGTGCACCTACCTGATGCATCAGAAGGTGCGAGGCCCTTGCTAAATTCTGTGCACAGACTTTGAGATCTATGCTTTAGACTGTATCTAAACCTGCTCCAACATGGACTGACATTCTGGCCTACTTTCAGCCGATGCGACTTGTCTGTCGCTGAACAGTCGCTTTTTATGTATTCAGCACCTATGTATAATGTTGTAAAAATGCTCTAGAAGCTAAAGTCGCAGAAATGTCACACATATTTGGCCTGCAACTTTCTGTGCGACAAATTCAGACAGGAAAAATCAGTATAAATCCTTAGAAAATTATCCCCCAGTGTCTCCATCTGCTGGCGGTATTGAATAAGCATTGCTGCACTGATGGGGTATGCATTAGACGAAAAAAAAGAAGAAAAAGAAGAATAATACGCCCAGAAAAGAGGCGAAAAGGAGAAAAACGTAAAAAAAACGTGAAAAAAAAGTAAGAGGAAGAGAAGGGAAAAAAAGGTGGAAATGGGTTTAAAAGTGATTTCGGCGGAGAAATATATATATATATATATATATATATATATATATATGCGCACACACACACATATATATAAACGTATTCTCCGTTGAGATATTGCAGCCGCTGCTGTGTCCAGGCCCAGGAGCCTTAGCACTGTGCTGTGATGTCACTCAATACCACTGACATCACTAGGTGTAAACAACATCTCTCCTTTGCTGTGTATGTGACTATGGAGCTGTTTGGTGATGTCGTCTATTATGGCCTTCATAGAAGCAACAGGAGATTGTTGCATCCATCTAGAACCCTCAGAACTACAGTGCTATGATGTCACTCACTTCCACAGGCCTTGCAGAGTGTAAACAACAACAACCCAGCTTTGTTGTGTATGTAACCATAGGGATTGTGATGTCACCTAGAACCTTCACAGCAGCGACAGCTTTATGAGGAGCATCAGCACTGCTCTGCCTGAGCAGAACCATCACCGCCATAGGTTGTCAAATAACCCGGATTTAACCCACACAGGTAAGTCCAATGGGGTGCAGGCATGTCCTCTATGCTTACAGCTTCCCGTGGGTGTTGGTTTGATACCGTTTGGGGACAGCCAAGGAGGCATCTGCAGGCAACAAAGGTAGGTGTGTGCTTGTGTGTGTGTTTCCTATGCAGATCCTAAGCCCAGTGTCACATGCAAGTAGGAGGAGTAAGAAGGGTTCCTGGCAAATCCGGGTTATGGATTGCATTTAAAAAGGCCCCGTGGGAGTGCAATGGGCCCCTGTCTTGCTGCTTAGCAATAATGGTATGGGTTTAGGTTCTGCTGTGTGTACTGGTGGTTGACTGCCCCCCAGCCCAGAGTGTGCATGGAGAATTGTCTGGCAGCCTCCCTGACAGCAAGCAGTGATAGTGCCCATGAAGGGGACCTTGTTGGGCCCGCCCCTTTCACGGTTATCGCTTCTCGGCCTTTTGGCTAAGATCAAGTGTAGTATCTGTTCTTATCAGTTTAATATCTGATACGTCCCCTATCTGGGGACCATATATTAAATGGATTTTTGAGAACGGGGGCCGATTTCGAAGCTTGCTTCCGTCGCCCTATGCATTGACCCGATATGGCAGTATCTTCGGGTACAGTGCACCACCCCCTTACAGGGTTAAAAAGAAAGATTCCTACTTTCATTGCTACCTGCTTGCTGGCTAGCCAGCTAGCCAGCCCTGTGGGCCTTGCTGCTGCTGCTGCTGCTGCAGCCAAAAAACAAAAGGTGGTGCTGCTGCTGCTTCTGCTGCTTCTGCTTGTGTCTGGCCGCTGTTGGAGCGTCCAGGCACAGGACTTCTGCTGCTGCTGACTAAATGGCCTCCTTAATTGGATCATTTGAGTAGCCAGCACACCTGTGCAGGTAGGGCATGACATGATAGGCAGCTGCCTTGATAGCGGGTGGGTGCTGAATGTTCCTAATTGACAAAATAAGATTAATGCTTATGAAGAAATATAAAATCTCATCCCTTCCCCAATATCGCGCCACACCCCTACCCCTTAATTCCCTGGTTGAACTTGATGGACATATGTCTTTTTTCGACCGTACTAACTATGTAACTATGTAACATAACATGGTGGGGTCTCCTGGCTGTTCACACAGGTGTGTCATTGCTGTACATTGACCATGCATTGCTTCTGTGGTATTGCAAAGGCAAAGACAAATGCTTCCAGCCATCCATTGCACTAATGGATTGGTCATCAGCTGGCTGTCTATGTCCCGCATCAATATAGACCAAAGTACAGAGGGTTAGGCTATGCTATAGTGCACCTACCTGATGCATCAGAAGGTGCGAGGCCCTTGCTAAATTCTGTGCACAGACTTTGAGATCTATGCTTTAGACTGTATCTAAACCTGCTCCAACATGGACTGACATTCTGGCCTACTTTCAGCCGATGCGACTTGTCTGTCGCTGAACAGTCGCTTTTTATGTATTCAGCACCTATGTATAATGTTGTAAAAATGCTCTAGAAGCTAAAGTCGCAGAAATGTCACACATATTTGGCCTGCAACTTTCTGTGCGACAAATTCAGACAGGAAAAATCAGTATAAATCCTTAGAAAATTATCCCCCAGTGTCTCCATCTGCTGGCGGTATTGAATAAGCATTGCTGCACTGATGGGGTATGCATTAGACGAAAAAAAAGAAGAAAAAGAAGAATAATACGCCCAGAAAAGAGGCGAAAAGGAGAAAAACGTAAAAAAACGTGAAAAAAAAGTAAGAGGAAGAGAAGGGAAAAAAAGGTGGAAATGGGTTTAAAAGTGATTTCGGCGGAGAAATATATATATATATATATATATATATATATATATATATACGCGCACACACACACATATATATAAACGTATTCTCCGTTGAGATATTGCAGCCGCTGCTGTGTCCAGGCCCAGGAGCCTTAGCACTGTGCTGTGATGTCACTCAATACCACTGACATCACTAGGTGTAAACAACATCTCTCCTTTGCTGTGTATGTGACTATGGAGCTGTTTGGTGATGTCGTCTATTATGGCCTTCATAGAAGCAACAGGAGATTGTTGCATCCATCTAGAACCCTCAGAACTACAGTGCTATGATGTCACTCACTTCCACAGGCCTTGCAGAGTGTAAACAACAACAACCCAGCTTTGTTGTGTATGTAACCATAGGGATTGTGATGTCACCTAGAACCTTCACAGCAGCGACAGCTTTATGAGGAGCATCAGCACTGCTCTGCCTGAGCAGAACCATCACCGCCATAGGTTGTCAAATAACCCGGATTTAACCCACACAGGTAAGTCCAATGGGGTGCAGGCATGTCCTCTATGCTTACAGCTTCCCGTGGGTGTTGGTTTGATACCGTTTGGGGACAGCCAAGGAGGCATCTGCAGGCAACAAAGGTAGGTGTGTGCTTGTGCGTGTGTTTCCTATGCAGATCCTAAGCCCAGTGTCACATGCAAGTAGGAGGAGTAAGAAGGGTTCCTGGCAAATCCGGGTTATGGATTGCATTTAAAAAGGCCCCGTGGGAGTGCAATGGGCCCCTGTCTTGCTGCTTAGCAATAATGGTATGGGTTTAGGTTCTGCTGTGTGTACTGGCGGTTGACTGCCCCCCAGCCCAGAGTGTGCATGGAAAATTGTCTGGCAGCCTCCCTGACAGCAAGCAGTGATAGTGCCCATGAAGGGGACCTTGTTGGGCCCGCCCCTTTCACGGTTATCGCTTCTCGGCCTTTTGGCTAAGATCAAGTGTAGTATCTGTTCTTATCAGTTTAATATCTGATACGTCCCCTATCTGGGGACCATATATTAAATGGATTTTTGAGAACGGGGGCCGATTTCGAAGCTTGCTTCCGTCGCCCTATGCATTGACCCGATATGGCAGTATCTTCGGGTACAGTGCACCACCCCCTTACAGGGTTAAAAAGAAAGATTCCTACTTTCATTGCTACCTGCTTGCTGGCTAGCCAGCTAGCCAGCCCTGTGGGCCTTGCTGCTGCTGCTGCTGCTGCAGCAGCCAAAAAACAAAAGGTGGTGCTGCTGCTGCTTCTGCTGCTTCTGCTTGTGTCTGGCCGCTGTTGGAGCGTCCAGGCACAGGACTTCTGCTGCTGCTGACTAAATGGCCTCCTTAATTGGATCATTTGAGTAGCCAGCACACCTGTGCAGGTAGGGCATGACATGATAGGCAGCTGCCTTGATAGCGGGTGGGTGCTGAATGTTCCTAATTGACAAAATAAGATTAATGCTTATGAAGAAATATAAAATCTCATCCCTTCCCCAATATCGCGCCACACCCCTACCCCTTAATTCCCTGGTTGAACTTGATGGACATATGTCTTTTTTCGACCGTACTAACTATGTAACTATGTAACATAACATGGGGGGGTCTCCTGGCTGTTCACACAGGTGTGTCATTGCTGTACATTGACCATGCATTGCTTCTGTGGTATTGCAAAGGCAAAGACAAATGCTTCCAGCCATCCATTGCACTAATGGATTGGTCATCAGCTGGCTGTCTATGTCCCGCATCAATATAGACCAAAGTACAGAGGGTTAGGCTATGCTATAGTGCACCTACCTGATGCATCAGAAGGTGCGAGGCCCTTGCTAAATTCTGTGCACAGACTTTGAGATCTATGCTTTAGACTGTATCTAAACCTGCTCCAACATGGACTGACATTCTGGCCTACTTTCAGCCGATGCGACTTGTCTGTCGCTGAACAGTCGCTTTTTATGTATTCAGCACCTATGTATAATGTTGTAAAAATGCTCTAGAAGCTAAAGTCGCAGAAATGTCACACATATTTGGCCTGCAACTTTCTGTGCGACAAATTCAGACAGGAAAAATCAGTATAAATCCTTAGAAAATTATCCCCCAGTGTCTCCATCTGCTGGCGGTATTGAATAAGCATTGCTGCACTGATGGGGTATGCATTAGACGAAAAAAAAGAAGAAAAAGAAGAATAATACGCCCAGAAAAGAGGCGAAAAGGAGAAAAACGTAAAAAAACGTGAAAAAAAAGTAAGAGGAAGAGAAGGGAAAAAAAGGTGGAAATGGGTTTAAAAGTGATTTCGGCGGAGAAATATATATATATATATATATATATATATATACGCGCACACACACACATATATATAAACGTATTCTCCGTTGAGATATTGCAGCCGCTGCTGTGTCCAGGCCCAGGAGCCTTAGCACTGTGCTGTGATGTCACTCAATACCACTGACATCACTAGGTGTAAACAACATCTCTCCTTTGCTGTGTATGTGACTATGGAGCTGTTTGGTGATGTCGTCTATTATGGCCTTCATAGAAGCAACAGGAGATTGTTGCATCCATCTAGAACCCTCAGAACTACAGTGCTATGATGTCACTCACTTCCACAGGCCTTGCAGAGTGTAAACAACAACAACCCAGCTTTGTTGTGTATGTAACCATAGGGATTGTGATGTCACCTAGAACCTTCACAGCAGCGACAGCTTTATGAGGAGCATCAGCACTGCTCTGCCTGAGCAGAACCATCACCGCCATAGGTTGTCAAATAACCCGGATTTAACCCACACAGGTAAGTCCAATGGGGTGCAGGCATGTCCTCTATGCTTACAGCTTCCCGTGGGTGTTGGTTTGATACCGTTTGGGGACAGCCAAGGAGGCATCTGCAGGCAACAAAGGTAGGTGTGTGCTTGTGTGTGTGTTTCCTATGCAGATCCTAAGCCCAGTGTCACATGCAAGTAGGAGGAGTAAGAAGGGTTCCTGGCAAATCCGGGTTATGGATTGCATTTAAAAAGGCCCCGTGGGAGTGCAATGGGCCCCTGTCTTGCTGCTTAGCAATAATGGTATGGGTTTAGGTTCTGCTGTGTGTACTGGTGGTTGACTGCCCCCCAGCCCAGAGTGTGCATGGAGAATTGTCTGGCAGCCTCCCTGACAGCAAGCAGTGATAGTGCCCATGAAGGGGACCTTGTTGGGCCCGCCCCTTTCACGGTTATCGCTTCTCGGCCTTTTGGCTAAGATCAAGTGTAGTATCTGTTCTTATCAGTTTAATATCTGATACGTCCCCTATCTGGGGACCATATATTAAATGGATTTTTGAGAACGGGGGCCGATTTCGAAGCTTGCTTCCGTCGCCCTATGCATTGACCCGATATGGCAGTATCTTCGGGTACAGTGCACCACCCCCTTACAGGGTTAAAAAGAAAGATTCCTACTTTCATTGCTACCTGCTTGCTGGCTAGCCAGCTAGCCAGCCCTGTGGGCCTTGCTGCTGCTGCTGCAGCCAAAAAACAAAAGGTGGTGCTGCTGCTGCTTCTGCTGCTTCTGCTTGTGTCTGGCCGCTGTTGGAGCGTCCAGGCACAGGACTTCTGCTGCTGCTGACTAAATGGCCTCCTTAATTGGATCATTTGAGTAGCCAGCACACCTGTGCAGGTAGGGCATGACATGATAGGCAGCTGCCTTGATAGCGGGTGGGTGCTGAATGTTCCTAATTGACAAAATAAGATTAATGCTTATGAAGAAATATAAAATCTCATCCCTTCCCCAATATCGCGCCACACCCCTACCCCTTAATTCCCTGGTTGAACTTGATGGACATATGTCTTTTTTCGACCGTACTAACTATGTAACTATGTAACATAACATGGGGGGGTCTCCTGGCTGTTCACACAGGTGTGTCATTGCTGTACATTGACCATGCATTGCTTCTGTGGTATTGCAAAGGCAAAGACAAATGCTTCCAGCCATCCATTGCACTAATGGATTGGTCATCAGCTGGCTGTCTATGTCCCGCATCAATATAGACCAAAGTACAGAGGGTTAGGCTATGCTATAGTGCACCTACCTGATGCATCAGAAGGTGCGAGGCCCTTGCTAAATTCTGTGCACAGACTTTGAGATCTATGCTTTAGACTGTATCTAAACCTGCTCCAACATGGACTGACATTCTGGCCTACTTTCAGCCGATGCGACTTGTCTGTCGCTGAACAGTCGCTTTTTATGTATTCAGCACCTATGTATAATGTTGTAAAAATGCTCTAGAAGCTAAAGTCGCAGAAATGTCACACATATTTGGCCTGCAACTTTCTGTGCGACAAATTCAGACAGGAAAAATCAGTATAAATCCTTAGAAAATTATCCCCCAGTGTCTCCATCTGCTGGCGGTATTGAATAAGCATTGCTGCACTGATGGGGTATGCATTAGACGAAAAAAAAGAAGAAAAAGAAGAATAATACGCCCAGAAAAGAGGCGAAAAGGAGAAAAACGTAAAAAAACGTGAAAAAAAAGTAAGAGGAAGAGAAGGGAAAAAAAGGTGGAAATGGGTTTAAAAGTGATTTCGGCGGAGAAATATATATATATATATATATATATATATATATATATATATGCGCACACACACACATATATATAAACGTATTCTCCGTTGAGATATTGCAGCCGCTGCTGTGTCCAGGCCCAGGAGCCTTAGCACTGTGCTGTGATGTCACTCAATACCACTGACATCACTAGGTGTAAACAACATCTCTCCTTTGCTGTGTATGTGACTATGGAGCTGTTTGGTGATGTCGTCTATTATGGCCTTCATAGAAGCAACAGGAGATTGTTGCATCCATCTAGAACCCTCAGAACTACAGTGCTATGATGTCACTCACTTCCACAGGCCTTGCAGAGTGTAAACAACAACAACCCAGCTTTGTTGTGTATGTAACCATAGGGATTGTGATGTCACCTAGAACCTTCACAGCAGCGACAGCTTTATGAGGAGCATCAGCACTGCTCTGCCTGAGCAGAACCATCACCGCCATAGGTTGTCAAATAACCCGGATTTAACCCACACAGGTAAGTCCAATGGGGTGCAGGCATGTCCTCTATGCTTACAGCTTCCCGTGGGTGTTGGTTTGATACCGTTTGGGGACAGCCAAGGAGGCATCTGCAGGCAACAAAGGTAGGTGTGTGCTTGTGTGTGTGTTTCCTATGCAGATCCTAAGCCCAGTGTCACATGCAAGTAGGAGGAGTAAGAAGGGTTCCTGGCAAATCCGGGTTATGGATTGCATTTAAAAAGGCCCCGTGGGAGTGCAATGGGCCCCTGTCTTGCTGCTTAGCAATAATGGTATGGGTTTAGGTTCTGCTGTGTGTACTGGTGGTTGACTGCCCCCCAGCCCAGAGTGTGCATGGAAAATTGTCTGGCAGCCTCCCTGACAGCAAGCAGTGATAGTGCCCATGAAGGGGACCTTGTTGGGCCCGCCCCTTTCACGGTTATCGCTTCTCGGCCTTTTGGCTAAGATCAAGTGTAGTATCTGCATTTGGTCTGGTCGGAAGGTGTCTGTGGTACCCCGCTTCTCGGCCTTGGGGGATTGTCTCTCCTTACGGAGGGACTTCACCCCCTTGCTGCTATTGGGGAGCGGGCTTAGTCCACAGACAACGGGTTGCGATCCCCCTGTCTCTGGGACCTTGTGTCTCAGAAGGCATTTTCGGTACGTTGAGCGTTACCTGTAGCTTCGGAAGCACCTAGGGTACCCCCGACCTCTGCCTTGGGTAAGGGTTCCGCTTTTATAGCGGGATTCCGAGCCCCTGCTGCTATTGGGGAAGGGGCTTAGTCCCTGGGTGTGGAAGATGCCGTTCTCCTGGGCTTTCCCCTCTGGGGAAATGTCGATGCGAAATACCATCCGCATAGAGGTGTCGGAGAGCCATCGTCAGTTGAAGAACCTCCGCTTCATTGCGGAGGTGATTCTTCTTGACTACTTCCGCCTCAATAGGGAGGACATCCTGTGTCTAAATGACCAGGAAAGCCGTGGCCTGTATACCGTCACCTTCACGGCCACGGCGTGTTGCGATAACATCTATGCAACCTTGTCTGGTGCGGACCAGAGGGACGATCGACTCGACGGTCTTTCGTTCCAGTTCCTCTATGGTGAGGAACATATACCGTTGGTGGTGGCTATGCACAGCCCTCATGTGACCACGGAGGATATAGCCACTTTTCTTCGGCGATACTGCGAAGAGGTGCGATTCGCAAACAAAATCTTGAACTCCGTGCGGTTCTGGAACGGCAAGAGGAAGTTCTGGGTCAAGCTCCGTAAGGATCCCGGTGGTATTGGGGGTCTTTGCCATCCGCCCCCAAATTTTGCCATCGGGAGAGTTCGGGGCTTCCTGTTCTATCCTCAAATGCCTATGTATTGCCGAAATTGCTTGAGGTTTGGCCACACCCAGGAGACCTGCGGCACGGAGCGTGTGATTCGCTGCAATAGGTGTGGCCAAGAAGGTCACATAGCCTCAAGATGTAGCCATACGATAAGGTGCAACCTCTGCGGAGAGGAAAATCACGATTTTAATTCCTGTCCCCATAAAGCAAAAACTACGATGGGTGGGTCAAGGCTGGGCCCACCCAAAGAGGGGACAGGACAAAAGACGTCCTTTTTTAAGATGCCCAAACCCCAGATGGCAGGTACTGATGGGTCCAGGCCCAAGACCTCTGGTGCTCCATCGGGGGGCCCACCGGTGGTAGTGCTAGGGGGAGGCCATGGGGATTCCACGAAGCCCGGGCGGGTGATCGAGTTTACTGCCCGGGAAATTGAAAGACGTCGATCGACTTCCTACCTGGCTCAAGAGCCCGCCGAAACTTCTGAAGGGGGCTCACCTGTGGCGGGTGGCAGCCGACGGGCCTCGGTGGGGGCAAAGGTGGACCCAAAATTACAGCATAAGCCAGGTACTGGCTTGGCCCAGGGTCGCCCTGCTCCGGACGAAGAGGCCCCGGTGAAAGCCCGCCGGAAGGGGAGCCAGGTGGCCAGGTCTGAGCCCGGTCCTGTTACTCCGCCTATACAGGACAGGGCCAAGAAGACAAGTGGCGCCAAACCAGGGTTTGCTGCCCCGCCAGCAGTGGACCCGGTGGGTAAAACTGGCCATCGTCGATCGATGGGGAAGTTGGAGCAACAGTCCTCAGCAACGCTTGCTGGGGAACAAGCGATGAAAACTTCCCAAGGTAGCGGCAAAGGTTCCGGAAAAGAGGCCTCACAGGCCCCTGTGCAGCAGTTCCAGTCGTCAAATGATGAAAGAAGACGCAGATCCATCAGCCGGGGGCCAGAGATTACATCGAGTGAGAGCAACACAGAGGATATGGACAGCAGTGTGACATTTAAAAGACAAAGAGAAGAAGAAGAGGAAGACATTCAAAGGAAAGCGGCGTGCCGTAGTTCGGACGAGAGCGAGCTCAGGGTCGGGGCATCATCGATCTCAAGCTCCGACCCTCAGAACATCAAGGAGCTGATGACCCCGCAGGCGGGGGATGACGGTACGCAGCTTATTATTGACTTTGATTCTCCAAGCACGGACTCTCCATAAACTATGCCTATCCCTGTAAAAATTGCCTCACTCAATGTGAGGTCCTTAAAGAGCCCTGATCGCAGGGCTGCTTTATTTTCTTATCTAGAGACATGTGACTTTGACCTTTGCCTGCTACAAGAATGTGGAATCCCTAGTAAAATGGACTATAAAGACTTAAAAGAAGACTGGAAGCTGGGCCCATCCATATGGTCCGGTGCAAATGACTGTCGTTCTGTGGGTGTTGGGCTGCTCTGCCGAGGCCAGTCCTTTTCTATTCATACAGTAACTGAGATTGTGCCTGGCAGAGCTCTTTTAATTCATCTATATTTTAATGGACTTTTAATTCGTGTTTTAAATGTGTATGCCCCTCCTGATAAACAGGAGCGGGCAGAACTATTTGAAATTTTACCACTGTTTTGTGTTGGGTCTTCCCCCCTGCTGGTGGGAGGTGATTTTAACTGCATACGTGATGGGGAACACCGGCAGGGTGGGGATATTAATCGTAAAGACCGCACTTCTTACCTGCTTAAAAATTTTATTGATGATTTTAATTTGAAAGATTGCTGGAAGGATCTCTTGCCGGAGGACCCGGGCGCCACATGGTCCAATGGAAGAGTGAGCTCCAGAATCGATTTTATTTTTTCCTCTAGAGCTTTTAAACCCCTGAAATGCACGCTCGAGCAGAATATCTTCTCTGATCATAAGCTCCTCTTGGTGGGCCTGGAGCTAGAGGGGGAGCAAAAAGCAAAAAGGGGCCTCTGGAGATTAAACACCACACTCCTAGAGGACCCTGAGATAAAAGAGGAGTTTGTGCGGACCTACCAGTGCTGGCAATCACAAAGAAAACCCCACGAGCCTATGCTGCACTGGTGGGAGGGCACCAAATCTAAAATCAGATTTTTTTTTATCAAAGCAGGTAAGAAGAAGGCAAAAATGGAAAAACAGTGGTTTTATGTTCTTAACATGCGTTTAAATGTACTTTTTAAATTGAAAGAAGCTGGTATGGATGTAGAAAATGATATTTTAAACCTTAAAACTGAAATAAAACATGCCATAGAAAAGAAAGGGAAACAAATCATTTTTAACTCACATGTGCAGCACCTGGAGGAGGGCGAGAAATGTTCCCGTTTCTTTTTTAAAAAAGTGATGAATAGGAGGGATATCATCCAGAACCTTGAGGGTGAATCCACTCCAAAAGGCATGTTAGATGCAGTTTTTAACTTCTACCAGCTTCTTTTTAATAAGAAAGATCTTAATCCATCCTTTTTAGAACATGTTCTTAATTCCCTTGATTTTAAGCTAGATGTTTTAGACCAGGAGGTTTTATCCCGTGATCTTAACTTAGATGAACTTTTATTTGTTTTTAAAAGTTTTTCTAGTGGGAAGGCCCCTGGGGAAGATGGTTTACCCATCGAATTTTATTTAGCTTTTTGGGATATTTTAAAGGATGATATGGTTTTATTGTATAAAGAAACTTTTATTGTTAATGAACTTCCCCCTTCCTGGAGGAGGGGGATTGTATCATTACTTTTTAAAAAAGGTGAAAAGGATATGCTAAAAAATTGGCGCCCCATCACACTTTTAAATGTCGATTATAAAGTTTTAGCCAAGTTATTAGCTGTCCGTTTTAAACCTTTTATTCATAAATTAGTTCACCCAAATCAGGTTTGTGGGGTACCTGGAAGGTCTATAGCTGAATCCCTAAATATTTTAAGAGATGTTTTATGGTATTTTAAGGATAGAAATCAAACTGTAGCAATTTTATCCTTAGACTTTGAAAAAGCCTTTGATAGGGTCTCCCATGAATACCTGTTTTTAGTTCTTAAAAAGATGGCAGTGCCTGAAACGATTTTAAGCCGAATCATGCTTTTATACCGATCCTGTTTTAGTCAAGTCTCTGTTAATGGCTTTTTAACCAGCGGTGTTCCTCTTTTATCAGGTGTCAAACAGGGCTGCCCCCTGTCCCCACTCCTTTTTATTTGCGCAATCGAACCACTGATGGCCCTCCTCAGAAAAGACCGGGTAGTAAGAGGCGTACCGATACCTGGTGGAGGAGGGACCCATCTAAAGGTGTTGGGGTACATGGATGATGTCACCATACTGTGCCCGGACTCTCCATCCATGAGGGGGGCATTGAGGAACACCAGCTATTTCTGCGAGGTCTCTGGTTTTAAGCTAAACACAGATAAATGTGACTGTTTTTATATTGGCTCCTGGGATTCATCCATCACCCCAGGAGTCACAATGCAACAGGATCAAATTAAAGTTTTAGGTATTGTTTTTAACCAGGTCAATGATGGGAGCCCTAACTGGGATTCAGCTATAGCTAAGATGGAGAAGAAGATTTTAATGTGGAATCTTAGAAACCTTACCATGGAGGGGAAGATTTTAATAATAAAGATGGTTTTACTCCCTATTATGCTATACATTGCCATGGTATTTCCTCCATCTATTTTATACATTAAAAAAGTAACTAGAATTGTTTTTACTTTTTTATGGGGTTCAAAAATGGAGAAATTAAAGCGTGATTTTATGTACAAAAGTAGAGATAATGGCGGGAAAGATGTTCCTAACCTTTTTACTTTCTTTTACATAAAGTATTTCTGTTTCTGTTTTAAGATTATTAAATCCAATGGCATTTTTAGCTGCTTTTTAAGGTACGCTGCGGGCATGGTTTTTAAAAGATGGTTGCGCATCCCTCTGAACGCTCCGGTGCTTCTGTGTCCCCCAAAACATTATGTGGTGTTGGAAAAGACAGTCAGGCTCCTAGGTCTCCAAGATTTGGAGCCTGACATACTGGGGGACCAGAGAAAGGTATCAAAGGTCCTCAGGCGGAGTGAGGTTACCCTGGCAGTGTCCAATTTCACACAGGCAAGATCCAAAAAGGTATGGCGGAACGTGTACGGGAAGTTTCTGGCGAATGTACACAGGGATCTTGCCTGGGCAATCGTCCACCAGTGCCTCCCTACTCGTGAGTTCCAGCACAGGCGAGGACTGGTGGCGAGAGCCAAGTGCCCGAGAGATGGCTGCGGAGTGGACGAAACGGTGCTGCACATATTTTGGAACTGCCCTTTTGCACGGGAGCTTTGGAGGAAGGTAGGCCCACTTTTGAAGTGGGCCTGCGGCCTAAAAGATTTTAATCACGAATGTGTCTTTTACGGTCTTTTTAACTGCCCCAATTTTAAACAGCAGATGATCTGCTGGATGATTATTAATTGTTTTAAAAATGCCATCTGGAAAGTTAGGAACATCTTACTTTTTAAACATGATTTTATTGATGTTAAAAACTGTATAAAGCTGGCCCTGAGTGAGATGTACATCTATTACCTAAGAGACAAGAAACAGTTGGGGGCCAGCGAGGCAGCATCCATGTGGTGTCTGCCTCTATGGAACGAAATAACAGTATAATCAGTTTTTATGACATTTGTATAATGTTTTATCCTGCCATTTTTATTTTTTCTCCTTTTATTACTGGTTTTATTATTTGTATTTTAAAACTTTTGTGAACCTTTTATTATTTTGCGTTTTAAATTTTGTATGGTTTCTTATTTATTCAATAAAATTTTGTTGAAACCTTATCTGTTCTTATCAGTTTAATATCTGATACGTCCCCTATCTGGGGACCATATATTAAATGGATTTTTGAGAACGGGGGCCGATTTCGAAGCTTGCTTCCGTCGCCCTATGCATTGACCCGATATGGCAGTATCTTCGGGTACAGTGCACCACCCCCTTACAGGGTTAAAAAGAAAGATTCCTACTTTCATTGCTACCTGCTTGCTGGCTAGCCAGCTAGCCAGCCCTGTGGGCCTTGCTGCTGCTGCTGCTGCTGCAGCCAAAAAACAAAAGGTGGTGCTGCTGCTGCTTCTGCTGCTTCTGCTTGTGTCTGGCCGCTGTTGGAGCGTCCAGGCACAGGACTTCTGCTGCTGCTGACTAAATGGCCTCCTTAATTGGATCATTTGAGTAGCCAGCACACCTGTGCAGGTAGGGCATGACATGATAGGCAGCTGCCTTGATAGCGGGTGGGTGCTGAATGTTCCTAATTGACAAAATAAGATTAATGCTTATGAAGAAATATAAAATCTCATCCCTTCCCCAATATCGCGCCACACCCCTACCCCTTAATTCCCTGGTTGAACTTGATGGACATATGTCTTTTTTCGACCGTACTAACTATGTAACTATGTAACATAACATGGGGGGGTCTCCTGGCTGTTCACACAGGTGTGTCATTGCTGTACATTGACCATGCATTGCTTCTGTGGTATTGCAAAGGCAAAGACAAATGCTTCCAGCCATCCATTGCACTAATGGATTGGTCATCAGCTGGCTGTCTATGTCCCGCATCAATATAGACCAAAGTACAGAGGGTTAGGCTATGCTATAGTGCACCTACCTGATGCATCAGAAGGTGCGAGGCCCTTCTAAATTCTGTGCACAGACTTTGAGATCTATGCTTTAGACTGTATCTAAACCTGCTCCAACATGGACTGACATTCTGGCCTACTTTCAGCCGATGCGACTTGTCTGTCGCTGAACAGTCGCTTTTTATGTATTCAGCACCTATGTATAATGTTGTAAAAATGCTCTAGAAGCTAAAGTCGCAGAAATGTCACACATATTTGGCCTGCAACTTTCTGTGCGACAAATTCAGACAGGAAAAATCAGTATAAATCCTTAGAAAATTATCCCCCAGTGTCTCCATCTGCTGGCGGTATTGAATAAGCATTGCTGCACTGATGGGGTATGCATTAGACGAAAAAAAAGAAGAAAAAGAAGAATAATACGCCCAGAAAAGAGGCGAAAAGGAGAAAAACGTAAAAAAACGTGAAAAAAAAGTAAGAGGAAGAGAAGGGAAAAAAAGGTGGAAATGGGTTTAAAAGTGATTTCGGCGGAGAAATATATATATATATATATATATATATATATATATATATATATATATATACGCGCACACACACACATATATATAAACGTATTCTCCGTTGAGATATTGCAGCCGCTGCTGTGTCCAGGCCCAGGAGCCTTAGCACTGTGCTGTGATGTCACTCAATACCACTGACATCACTAGGTGTAAACAACATCTCTCCTTTGCTGTGTATGTGACTATGGAGCTGTTTGGTGATGTCGTCTATTATGGCCTTCATAGAAGCAACAGGAGATTGTTGCATCCATCTAGAACCCTCAGAACTACAGTGCTATGATGTCACTCACTTCCACAGGCCTTGCAGAGTGTAAACAACAACAACCCAGCTTTGTTGTGTATGTAACCATAGGGATTGTGATGTCACCTAGAACCTTCACAGCAGCGACAGCTTTATGAGGAGCATCAGCACTGCTCTGCCTGAGCAGAACCATCACCGCCATAGGTTGTCAAATAACCCGGATTTAACCCACACAGGTAAGTCCAATGGGGTGCAGGCATGTCCTCTATGCTTACAGCTTCCCGTGGGTGTTGGTTTGATACCGTTTGGGGACAGCCAAGGAGGCATCTGCAGGCAACAAAGGTAGGTGTGTGCTTGTGTGTGTGTTTCCTATGCAGATCCTAAGCCCAGTGTCACATGCAAGTAGGAGGAGTAAGAAGGGTTCCTGGTAAATCCGGGTTATGGATTGCATTTAAAAAGGCCCCGTGGGAGTGCAATGGGCCCCTGTCTTGCTGCTTAGCAATAATGGTATGGGTTTAGGTTCTGCTGTGTGTACTGGTGGTTGACTGCCCCCCAGCCCAGAGTGTGCATGGAAAATTGTCTGGCAGCCTCCCTGACAGCAAGCAGTGATAGTGCCCATGAAGGGGACCTTGTTGGGCCCGCCCCTTTCACGGTTATCGCTTCTCGGCCTTTTGGCTAAGATCAAGTGTAGTATCTGTTCTTATCAGTTTTCATGCTGGTGGGGATGGGTGCTGCATGGAGGATGCAGGTGTACCAGGGCTTTCCGGGGCTGGTTCTGAGGAATCAGCTCGACGGCTGCCCCGATGTGACCTGTTCCCTCCGGGTCTCGCCATGAGGCTGAGAGGGTCTAGAGCCGAGGTACTTTTGTGCCTCGGGGAGTGGTGACCCCGAGGTGCCGAAACTCACTGGGAGAATAGGCTCACTGAGTTGAAGCACGGGCACCATAATCTCTTCACCTTGTGGCACTCACCTCTTGATTCCCGGCCTTCTGGCTAGGATCAGAGAAATTTTTATAGATCCGGCCGGATGTCCGGGCAGTATATCTGCACACATTCACTTATTTATTTATTTTTTGTCTCACTGTGTCACTTTTTGCGTGTTGTGTGTTCACAGGATTTGTCAGGATGCGGTAGCCCTTCTGGGTGTCCCTCCTGGCGGTCTAGGGGAGGTGTGTGTGGCCATTAGGTTCCGCACCTCCCTGCAAACACCCCGGGTACTCCTGCTTCGCAGGGTACCTACCGTAATCGGCTCTGCGGGCAGATACCTTGGCTAACGCCAAGGGGGATGCCGGGAGCATTTGTGGTCTCCTAGTAGCTTCGGCGAAAAGGGACATCGAACCTGGAACCTCGCAGGTACCTTTTGGTCCGGAGGCGAAGGGTAAGGTTTGTTGGGGGGCCTCTCTCCTATCGGAGAAGGGCTTGCGATAGACCGCATCCTTTGTGCACGTTTTTTTAGTGTAACACGTTTGCACTTTTTCTTGCACTTTGGGTGAATCGAAAGCACGTTCCTCGGCTTTAGATAAAAAAAAAAAAAAAAAAAAAAATCTGTTCTTATCAGTTTTTCATGCCGGTGGACAGTAACGCCGGTATGGGGCTGGTGGGGATGGGTGCTGCATGGAGGATGCAGGTGTACCAGGGCTTTCCGGGGCTGGTTCTGAGGAATCAGCTCGACGGCTGCCCCGATGTGACCTGTTCCCTCCGGGTCTCGCCATGAGGCTGAGAGGGTCTAGAGCCGAGGTACTTTTGTGCCTCGGGGAGTGGTGACCCCGAGGTGCCGAAACTCACTGGGAGGATAGGCTCACTGAGTTGAAGCACGGGCACCATAATCTCTTCACCTTGTGGCACTCACCTCTTGATTACCGGCCTTCTGGCTAGGATCAGAGAAATTTTTATAGATCCGGCCGGATGTCCGGGCAGTATATCTGCACACATTCACTTATTTATTTCTTTTTTGTCTCACTGTGTCACTTTTTGCGTGTTGTGTGTTCACAGGATTGGTCAGGATGCGGTAGCCCTTCTGGGTGTCCCTCCTGGCGGTCTAGGGGAGGTGTGTGTGGCCATTAGGTTCCGCACCTCCCTGCAAACACCCCGGGTACTCCTGCTTTGGCAGGGTACCTACCGTAATCGGCTCTGCGGGCAGATACCTTGGCTAACGCCAAGGGGGATGCCGGGAGCATTTGTGGTCCCCTAGTAGCTTCGGCGAAAAGGGACATCGAACCTGGAACCTCGCAGGTACCTTTTGGTCCGGAGGCGAAGGGTAAGGTTTGTTGGGGGGCCTCTCTCCTATCGGAGAAGGGCTTGCGATAGACCGCATCCTTTGTGCACGTTTTTTTAGTGTAACACGTTTGCACTTTTTCTTGCACTTTGGGTGAATCGAAAGCACGTTCCTCGGCTTTTAAAAAAAAAAAAAAAAAAAAAATCTGTTCTTATCAGTTTAATATCTGATACGTCCCCTATCTGGGGACCATATATTAAATGGATTTTTGAGAACGGGGGCCGATTTCGAAGCTTGCTTCCGTCGCCCTATGCATTGACCCGATATGGCAGTATCTTCGGGTACAGTGCACCACCCCCTTACAGGGTTAAAAAGAAAGATTCCTACTTTCATTGCTACCTGCTTGCTGGCTAGCCAGCTAGCCAGCCCTGTGGGCCTTGCTGCTGCTGCTGCTGCTGCAGCCAAAAAACAAAAGGTGGTGCTGCTGCTGCTTCTGCTGCTTCTGCTTGTGTCTGGCCGCTGTTGGAGCGTCCAGGCACAGGACTTCTGCTGCTGCTGACTAAATGGCCTCCTTAATTGGATCATTTGAGTAGCCAGCACACCTGTGCAGGTAGGGCATGACATGATAGGCAGCTGCCTTGATAGCGGGTGGGTGCTGAATGTTCCTAATTGACAAAATAAGATTAATGCTTATGAAGAAATATAAAATCTCATCCCTTCCCCAATATCGCGCCACACCCCTACCCCTTAATTCCCTGGTTGAACTTGATGGACATATGTCTTTTTTCGACCGTACTAACTATGTAACTATGTAACATAACATGGGGGGGTCTCCTGGCTGTTCACACAGGTGTGTCATTGCTGTACATTGACCATGCATTGCTTCTGTGGTATTGCAAAGGCAAAGACAAATGCTTCCAGCCATCCATTGCACTAATGGATTGGTCATCAGCTGGCTGTCTATGTCCCGCATCAATATAGACCAAAGTACAGAGGGTTAGGCTATGCTATAGTGCACCTACCTGATGCATCAGAAGGTGCGAGGCCCTTGCTAAATTCTGTGCACAGACTTTGAGATCTATGCTTTAGACTGTATCTAAACCTGCTCCAACATGGACTGACATTCTGGCCTACTTTCAGCCGATGCGACTTGTCTGTCGCTGAACAGTCGCTTTTTATGTATTCAGCACCTATGTATAATGTTGTAAAAATGCTCTAGAAGCTAAAGTCGCAGAAATGTCACACATATTTGGCCTGCAACTTTCTGTGCGACAAATTCAGACAGGAAAAATCAGTATAAATCCTTAGAAAATTATCCCCCAGTGTCTCCATCTGCTGGCGGTATTGAATAAGCATTGCTGCACTGATGGGGTATGCATTAGACGAAAAAAAAGAAGAAAAAGAAGAATAATACGCCCAGAAAAGAGGCGAAAAGGAGAAAAACGTAAAAAAACGTGAAAAAAAAGTAAGAGGAAGAGAAGGGAAAAAAAGGTGGAAATGGGTTTAAAAGTGATTTCGGCGGAGAAATATATATATATATATATATATATATATATATATATATACGCGCACACACACACATATATATAAACGTATTCTCCGTTGAGATATTGCAGCCGCTGCTGTGTCCAGGCCCAGGAGCCTTAGCACTGTGCTGTGATGTCACTCAATACCACTGACATCACTAGGTGTAAACAACATCTCTCCTTTGCTGTGTATGTGACTATGGAGCTGTTTGGTGATGTCGTCTATTATGGCCTTCATAGAAGCAACAAGAGATTGTTGCATCCATCTAGAACCCTCAGAACTACAGTGCTATGATGTCACTCACTTCCACAGGCCTTGCAGAGTGTAAACAACAACAACCCAGCTTTGTTGTGTATGTAACCATAGGGATTGTGATGTCACCTAGAACCTTCACAGCAGCGACAGCTTTATGAGGAGCATCAGCACTGCTCTGCCTGAGCAGAACCATCACCGCCATAGGTTGTCAAATAACCCGGATTTAACCCACACAGGTAAGTCCAATGGGGTGCAGGCATGTCCTCTATGCTTACAGCTTCCCGTGGGTGTTGGTTTGATACCGTTTGGGGACAGCCAAGGAGGCATCTGCAGGCAACAAAGGTAGGTGTGTGCTTGTGTGTGTGTTTCCTATGCAGATCCTAAGCCCAGTGTCACATGCAAGTAGGAGGAGTAAGAAGGGTTCCTGGCAAATCCGGGTTATGGATTGCATTTAAAAAGGCCCCGTGGGAGTGCAATGGGCCCCTGTCTTGCTGCTTAGCAATAATGGTATGGGTTTAGGTTCTGCTGTGTGTACTGGTGGTTGACTGCCCCCCCAGCCCAGAGTGTGCATGGAGAATTGTCTGGCAGCCTCCCTGACAGCAAGCAGTGATAGTGCCCATGAAGGGGACCTTGTTGGGCCCGCCCCTTTCACGGTTATCGCTTCTCGGCCTTTTGGCTAAGATCAAGTGTAGTATCTGTTCTTATCAGTTTAATATCTGATACGTCCCCTATCTGGGGACCATATATTAAATGGATTTTTGAGAACGGGGGCCGATTTCGAAGCTTGCTTCCGTCGCCCTATGCATTGACCCGATATGGCAGTATCTTCGGGTACAGTGCACCACCCCCTTACAGGGTTAAAAAGAAAGATTCCTACTTTCATTGCTACCTGCTTGCTGGCTAGCCAGCTAGCCAGCCCTGTGGGCCTTGCTGCTGCTGCTGCTGCTGCAGCCAAAAAACAAAAGGTGGTGCTGCTGCTGCTTCTGCTGCTTCTGCTTGTGTCTGGCCGCTGTTGGAGCGTCCAGGCACAGGACTTCTGCTGCTGCTGACTAAATGGCCTCCTTAATTGGATCATTTGAGTAGCCAGCACACCTGTGCAGGTAGGGCATGACATGATAGGCAGCTGCCTTGATAGCGGGTGGGTGCTGAATGTTCCTAATTGACAAAATAAGATTAATGCTTATGAAGAAATATAAAATCTCATCCCTTCCCCAATATCGCGCCACACCCCTACCCCTTAATTCCCTGGTTGAACTTGATGGACATATGTCTTTTTTCGACCGTACTAACTATGTAACTATGTAACATAACATGGGGGGGTCTCCTGGCTGTTCACACAGGTGTGTCATTGCTGTACATTGACCATGCATTGCTTCTGTGGTATTGCAAAGGCAAAGACAAATGCTTCCAGCCATCCATTGCACTAATGGATTGGTCATCAGCTGGCTGTCTATGTCCCGCATCAATATAGACCAAAGTACAGAGGGTTAGGCTATGCTATAGTGCACCTACCTGATGCATCAGAAGGTGCGAGGCCCTTGCTAAATTCTGTGCACAGACTTTGAGATCTATGCTTTAGACTGTATCTAAACCTGCTCCAACATGGACTGACATTCTGGCCTACTTTCAGCCGATGCGACTTGTCTGTCGCTGAACAGTCGCTTTTTATGTATTCAGCACCTATGTATAATGTTGTAAAAATGCTCTAGAAGCTAAAGTCGCAGAAATGTCACACATATTTGGCCTGCAACTTTCTGTGCGACAAATTCAGACAGGAAAAATCAGTATAAATCCTTAGAAAATTATCCCCCAGTGTCTCCATCTGCTGGCGGTATTGAATAAGCATTGCTGCACTGATGGGGTATGCATTAGACGAAAAAAAAGAAGAAAAAGAAGAATAATACGCCCAGAAAAGAGGCGAAAAGGAGAAAAACGTAAAAAAACGTGAAAAAAAAGTAAGAGGAAGAGAAGGGAAAAAAAGGTGGAAATGGGTTTAAAAGTGATTTCGGCGGAGAAATATATATATATATATATATATATATATATATATATATATATATATATGCGCACACACACACATATATATAAACGTATTCTCCGTTGAGATATTGCAGCCGCTGCTGTGTCCAGGCCCAGGAGCCTTAGCACTGTGCTGTGATGTCACTCAATACCACTGACATCACTAGGTGTAAACAACATCTCTCCTTTGCTGTGTATGTGACTATGGAGCTGTTTGGTGATGTCGTCTATTATGGCCTTCATAGAAGCAACAGGAGATTGTTGCATCCATCTAGAACCCTCAGAACTACAGTGCTATGATGTCACTCACTTCCACAGGCCTTGCAGAGTGTAAACAACAACAACCCAGCTTTGTTGTGTATGTAACCATAGGGATTGTGATGTCACCTAGAACCTTCACAGCAGCGACAGCTTTATGAGGAGCATCAGCACTGCTCTGCCTGAGCAGAACCATCACCGCCATAGGTTGTCAAATAACCCGGATTTAACCCACACAGGTAAGTCCAATGGGGTGCAGGCATGTCCTCTATGCTTACAGCTTCCCGTGGGTGTTGGTTTGATACCGTTTGGGGACAGCCAAGGAGGCATCTGCAGGCAACAAAGGTAGGTGTGTGCTTGTGTGTGTGTTTCCTATGCAGATCCTAAGCCCAGTGTCACATGCAAGTAGGAGGAGTAAGAAGGGTTCCTGGCAAATCCGGGTTATGGATTGCATTTAAAAAGGCCCCGTGGGAGTGCAATGGGCCCCTGTCTTGCTGCTTAGCAATAATGGTATGGGTTTAGGTTCTGCTGTGTGTACTGGTGGTTGACTGCCCCCCAGCCCAGAGTGTGCATGGAAAATTGTCTGGCAGCCTCCCTGACAGCAAGCAGTGATAGTGCCCATGAAGGGGACCTTGTTGGGCCCGCCCCTTTCACGGTTATCGCTTCTCGGCCTTTTGGCTAAGATCAAGTGTAGTATCTGTTCTTATCAGTTTAATATCTGATACGTCCCCTATCTGGGGACCATATATTAAATGGATTTTTGAGAACGGGGGCCGATTTCGAAGCTTGCTTCCGTCGCCCTATGCATTGACCCGATATGGCAGTATCTTCGGGTACAGTGCACCACCCCCTTACAGGGTTAAAAAGAAAGATTCCTACTTTCATTGCTACCTGCTTGCTGGCTAGCCAGCTAGCCAGCCCTGTGGGCCTTGCTGCTGCTGCTGCAGCCAAAAAACAAAAGGTGGTGCTGCTGCTGCTTCTGCTGCTTCTGCTTGTGTCTGGCCGCTGTTGGAGCGTCCAGGCACAGGACTTCTGCTGCTGCTGACTAAATGGCCTCCTTAATTGGATCATTTGAGTAGCCAGCACACCTGTGCAGGTAGGGCATGACATGATAGGCAGCTGCCTTGATAGCGGGTGGGTGCTGAATGTTCCTAATTGACAAAATAAGATTAATGCTTATGAAGAAATATAAAATCTCATCCCTTCCCCAATATCGCGCCACACCCCTACCCCTTAATTCCCTGGTTGAACTTGATGGACATATGTCTTTTTTCGACCGTACTAACTATGTAACTATGTAACATAACATGGGGGGGTCTCCTGGCTGTTCACACAGGTGTGTCATTGCTGTACATTGACCATGCATTGCTTCTGTGGTATTGCAAAGGCAAAGACAAATGCTTCCAGCCATCCATTGCACTAATGGATTGGTCATCAGCTGGCTGTCTATGTCCCGCATCAATATAGACCAAAGTACAGAGGGTTAGGCTATGCTATAGTGCACCTACCTGATGCATCAGAAGGTGCGAGGCCCTTGCTAAATTCTGTGCACAGACTTTGAGATCTATGCTTTAGACTGTATCTAAACCTGCTCCAACATGGACTGACATTCTGGCCTACTTTCAGCCGATGCGACTTGTCTGTCGCTGAACAGTCGCTTTTTATGTATTCAGCACCTATGTATAATGTTGTAAAAATGCTCTAGAAGCTAAAGTCGCAGAAATGTCACACATATTTGGCCTGCAACTTTCTGTGCGACAAATTCAGACAGGAAAAATCAGTATAAATCCTTAGAAAATTATCCCCCAGTGTCTCCATCTGCTGGCGGTATTGAATAAGCATTGCTGCACTGATGGGGTATGCATTAGACGAAAAAAAAGAAGAAAAAGAAGAATAATACGCCCAGAAAAGAGGCGAAAAGGAGAAAAACGTAAAAAAACGTGAAAAAAAAGTAAGAGGAAGAGAAGGGAAAAAAAGGTGGAAATGGGTTTAAAAGTGATTTCGGCGGAGAAATATATATATATATATATATATATATATATATATATATATATATACGCGCACACACACACATATATATAAACGTATTCTCCGTTGAGATATTGCAGCCGCTGCTGTGTCCAGGCCCAGGAGCCTTAGCACTGTGCTGTGATGTCACTCAATACCACTGACATCACTAGGTGTAAACAACATCTCTCCTTTGCTGTGTATGTGACTATGGAGCTGTTTGGTGATGTCGTCTATTATGGCCTTCATAGAAGCAACAGGAGATTGTTGCATCCATCTAGAACCCTCAGAACTACAGTGCTATGATGTCACTCACTTCCACAGGCCTTGCAGAGTGTAAACAACAACAACCCAGCTTTGTTGTGTATGTAACCATAGGGATTGTGATGTCACCTAGAACCTTCACAGCAGCGACAGCTTTATGAGGAGCATCAGCACTGCTCTGCCTGAGCAGAACCATCACCGCCATAGGTTGTCAAATAACCCGGATTTAACCCACACAGGTAAGTCCAATGGGGTGCAGGCATGTCCTCTATGCTTACAGCTTCCCGTGGGTGTTGGTTTGATACCGTTTGGGGACAGCCAAGGAGGCATCTGCAGGCAACAAAGGTAGGTGTGTGCTTGTGTGTGTGTTTCCTATGCAGATCCTAAGCCCAGTGTCACATGCAAGTAGGAGGAGTAAGAAGGGTTCCTGGCAAATCCGGGTTATGGATTGCATTTAAAAAGGCCCCGTGGGAGTGCAATGGGCCCCTGTCTTGCTGCTTAGCAATAATGGTATGGGTTTAGGTTCTGCTGTGTGTACTGGTGGTTGACTGCCCCCCAGCCCAGAGTGTGCATGGAAAATTGTCTGGCAGCCTCCCTGACAGCAAGCAGTGATAGTGCCCATGAAGGGGACCTTGTTGGGCCCGCCCCTTTCACGGTTATCGCTTCTCGGCCTTTTGGCTAAGATCAAGTGTAGTATCTGTTCTTATCAGTTTAATATCTGATACGTCCCCTATCTGGGGACCATATATTAAATGGATTTTTGAGAACGGGGGCCGATTTCGAAGCTTGCTTCCGTCGCCCTATGCATTGACCCGATATGGCAGTATCTTCGGGTACAGTGCACCACCCCCTTACAGGGTTAAAAAGAAAGATTCCTACTTTCATTGCTACCTGCTTGCTGGCTAGCCAGCTAGCCAGCCCTGTGGGCTTTGCTGCTGCTGCTGCTGCTGCTGCTGCAGCCAAAAAACAAAAGGTGGTGCTGCTGCTGCTTCTGCTGCTTCTGCTTGTGTCTGGCCGCTGTTGGAGCGTCCAGGCACAGGACTTCTGCTGCTGCTGACTAAATGGCCTCCTTAATTGGATCATTTGAGTAGCCAGCACACCTGTGCAGGTAGGGCATGACATGATAGGCAGCTGCCTTGATAGCGGGTGGGTGCTGAATGTTCCTAATTGACAAAATAAGATTAATGCTTATGAAGAAATATAAAATCTCATCCCTTCCCCAATATCGCGCCACACCCCTACCCCTTAATTCCCTGGTTGAACTTGATGGACATATGTCTTTTTTCGACCGTACTAACTATGTAACTATGTAACATAACATGGGGGGGTCTCCTGGCTGTTCACACAGGTGTGTCATTGCTGTACATTGACCATGCATTGCTTCTGTGGTATTGCAAAGGCAAAGACAAATGCTTCCACAAATCCATTGCACTAATGGATTGGTCATCAGCTGGCTGTCTATGTCCCGCATCAATATAGACCAAAGTACAGAGGGTTAGGCTATGCTATAGTGCACCTACCTGATGCATCAGAAGGTGCGAGGCCCTTGCTAAATTCTGTGCACAGACTTTGAGATCTATGCTTTAGACTGTATCTAAACCTGCTCCAACATGGACTGACATTCTGGCCTACTTTCAGCCGATGCGACTTGTCTGTCGCTGAACAGTCGCTTTTTATGTATTCAGCACCTATGTATAATGTTGTAAAAATGCTCTAGAAGCTAAAGTCGCAGAAATGTCACACATATTTGGCCTGCAACTTTCTGTGCGACAAATTCAGACAGGAAAAATCAGTATAAATCCTTAGAAAATTATCCCCCAGTGTCTCCATCTGCTGGCGGTATTGAATAAGCATTGCTGCACTGATGGGGTATGCATTAGACGAAAAAAAAGAAGAAAAAGAAGAATAATACGCCCAGAAAAGAGGCGAAAAGGAGAAAAACGTAAAAAAACGTGAAAAAAAAGTAAGAGGAAGAGAAGGGAAAAAAAGGTGGAAATGGGTTTAAAAGTGATTTCGGCGGAGAAATATATATATATATATATATATATATATATATATATATATATATATATACGCGCACACACACACATATATATAAACGTATTCTCCGTTGAGATATTGCAGCCGCTGCTGTGTCCAGGCCCAGGAGCCTTAGCACTGTGCTGTGATGTCACTCAATACCACTGACATCACTAGGTGTAAACAACATCTCTCCTTTGCTGTGTATGTGACTATGGAGCTGTTTGGTGATGTCGTCTATTATGGCCTTCATAGAAGCAACAGGAGATTGTTGCATCCATCTAGAACCCTCAGAACTACAGTGCTATGATGTCACTCACTTCCACAGGCCTTGCAGAGTGTAAACAACAACAACCCAGCTTTGTTGTGTATGTAACCATAGGGATTGTGATGTCACCTAGAACCTTCACAGCAGCGACAGCTTTATGAGGAGCATCAGCACTGCTCTGCCTGAGCAGAACCATCACCGCCATAGGTTGTCAAATAACCCGGATTTAACCCACACAGGTAAGTCCAATGGGGTGCAGGCATGTCCTCTATGCTTACAGCTTCCCGTGGGTGTTGGTTTGATACCGTTTGGGGACAGCCAAGGAGGCATCTGCAGGCAACAAAGGTAGGTGTGTGCTTGTGTGTGTGTTTCCTATGCAGATCCTAAGCCCAGTGTCACATGCAAGTAGGAGGAGTAAGAAGGGTTCCTGGCAAATCCGGGTTATGGATTGCATTTAAAAAGGCCCCGTGGGAGTGCAATGGGCCCCTGTCTTGCTGCTTAGCAATAATGGTATGGGTTTAGGTTCTGCTGTGTGTACTGGTGGTTGACTGCCCCCCAGCCCAGAGTGTGCATGGAAAATTGTCTGGCAGCCTCCCTGACAGCAAGCAGTGATAGTGCCCATGAAGGGGACCTTGTTGGGCCCGCCCCTTTCACGGTTATCGCTTCTCGGCCTTTTGGCTAAGATCGGGGTTTATTGCCTCGGTCGGCGCTGAGGGTGCGAGTGAACTGCGCCGCGACTAGCTGCGTAGGTGATCAAGACTGTGGTACTCGTTACCGACAGATTTGGAAAGATGGCTGGATCCAACATGTCTGCAGTGGAGAAGACCGTACGCATCAAGGTGCTAACCACGGATCGTCTAAGAAACAGCATTGAATACATCGGCCATACCATTGTGGAGCGACTGGCAGGATTTTCCTTGAGCGACCTCTTTTGTGTCCAGGAGAACAAGCGCCAAGGTATTTATGACGTGTCCTTCTTATATGATGCTGACTGCCAGAACTTTTATGAGTGCTTAAAACGGAACAGTGGAAGTGAGGTTTTGCGGGATGTGTCCTTTTATCCCCTTTTTGAAATGGGGACAAAGACTTTGTTTATCCACATGTACAATCCGTTTGTTGATGTCTCTATGATTAAGAACTTCTTGAGCATCTATTGTGAGTCTATTGCTGGTGGTACTAAGCAGACAAGCAGCATTGGTGTATTTAATGGCACGTATAAGTTCTTTGTGAAGTTGCGGCTTGATGGAGATTGCATTGGAGGCGTTAAGCACCCTCCGGCGAACTTTACCATTGCTGGTTTCAGAGGTTATCTCTATTACTACGGACAGCCATCTTTCTGTAGAAATTGTCTATTGTTTGGACATGTGAAGGAGGCCTGCCCTGGCAGTAAGAAATGCAGGAACTGTAAGCAACCGGGGCATGAGGCGGGTGCATGTCCACACCCGAGGACCTGTGACCTATGTGGGGAAGCTGGCCATGTGTACAAGAACTGTCCAGTGTTGAAGAGGAGGGAGGAGGAGAGGAGAATGGAAGAGGAAATGGTGGAGAGGAGGAGGGCAGCTGCAGCTGCGGCTGCAGTGGTTCCTGCAAGAGAGAGCGTTATTATTGGAGAGGTACAGAGTCCTGTGGTGGTAGAGGAGCAAGTGAAGGTGGTGGAGGAGCAAGTGGTGGTGGAGGAGGAGCAAATGGCGGTGCAAGTGGAAGAAGGGGAGATTGAGGATGCTCCCAGTCCCCCGGCTGAGGAGTCGCCGCAAATTGAAGAGTGGTCTTCTTCTGAGGGTGAAGACCGTGAGGAGAGACATAGAGAGAGAGAGGATGACTTTGATCTTTTTCGTCCCCCCAAGAAGACGGCCAGGAAGCTTTCTGGTGGACAGATGGAGTCGACGCTGGTGGCTACGGACAATCGGTATCAACCGCTATCTGAGAGCGACATGGATGCGTGCTCTGCGGGAGAAGCTTCTCCCACACCGCTGAGGAAAGCTACCTAAATAACTTTCTTCTTTTCTGTCAAATTCTTCCTTAGGGTTGTTAAGATGGTGGTATGTCTTTTTTAGTCGGTTCTATAAACGTTAGAGTCTTTAGAAGTAAAGTCAGAAGGACAGTAATTTTGGAGGACTTGGCAGGGAAAAAAGCGGACATTATTTGTTTGCAGGAATGTGGGCTAAATGATATTCCGGGGAAGGGAGAATGGGCTTATGGTCCTGCTGTTTGGTCGGTGTCTGGGCATAATAGGAATGATGGGGTAGGGGTGCTTTTTAAGAGCTTTAAGTTTGAAGTTTGTAGTTATGTGGTAATAGAGGAGGGGAGGTGTATCATGGTGGAGGTTAAGGTGCAGGGGGTTAAATTTAGGTTGATAAATGTGTATGCGCCGGTAAGGAGGGAGGAGCGGGTGGGGTTGTTGGAGGTAATTAAGAGGTTTCTGCCGGGTAAAATACCTTTGGTGTGGGTGGGGGATTTCAATTGTGAAATTGAGGGGAATGTGGATGTATCTGGGAATATTCTTAAAAGTATGGTGTGTGACTTTAAGTTAAAGGATGTGGCTGAAGCGTGTGGAGTGTGTCCTTTGTTAGATACATATTATTCTGATAGTGGAAGTCATAGTTCCAGACTTGATATGTGTTTTGTGTCTAAGGGTGTGTTATGTAAGAATTATATGCAAAAAAAAGTAGGATATTCAGATCATGAGTATGTGTGTTGTGAGTTAGTATTGGATGCAGATTGTGTGAGTGGGAGGGGTGTATGGAAATTAAATGTTAAATTGTTGGAAGTGGAAGGAGTGTATGATAGATATGTTAATAAGTATAGGGGTTGGTGTAAGAAAAAGAATGATTTTCCTGATATATTGTGTTGGTGGGAATGGGTTAAGGGTCAAACAAAAGTTTTCTTTAAAAGAGAGGGATATAAGCGGAATGCTGGGAGGAAGAAGAAGTATGAATGGTTGAATAAAAGATTGGTGTTTCTCAATAAGTTAAAGAAGTATGGCTGGAGTGTGGGTGAGCAGATTGAGGTTGTGAAGAGTGATCGAAAAAATTGGTTGAATGAGAAAGGTAAAGAGTTGATGTATCAAGCAAAACTTGATAAGTTAGAGAAAGATGAAAAATGTTCGAGATATTTCTTTAAAAAAGTTATTGGGAAGAGAGAGGATATGGTAAGAGTGTATGATGATGATGGCTGTCTGGTTAAAGGTAAAGCTGTGTTGGGAGTGGTTAAAATTTTTTATGAAGAGTTGTATGCGGTAAAAGATTGTGAAGAGGACTTGCAGGATGAAGTGTTGAGAGTGCTTGATAAGAGAGTGGATGGTAGTGAATATGGGACTCTGATGAGAGAGATTGGAGAGGAGGAAGTGAAGAGGACTGTGGATAGTATGTCAAGAAATAAAACGCCTGGAGAGGATGGGTTGCCTGTTGAATTTTATGCTTGGATTTGGGATGTTGTGAAGGATGATTTGGTGGAAGTGTATAGGTATATGTGGAGGAAGGAGAGAATGGTGGAAAGTATGAAGAGTGGAGTGGTTGTGTTGATTTATAAGAAAGGTGATGTGAATGATGTGAGGAATTGGAGGCCGATAACTTTGTTGAATGTAGATTATAAGGTGTTTGCTAAAATAATTACAAATAGGATGAGAGATGTGGTTGAGCAGGTGATTGGAGAAGAACAAGTGTGTGGAGTGCCTGGGAGAAGAATAAATGAAAATTTGTGTTTGTTGAGAGATTTGTTATGGGATAGTATGAGTAGGAAACAGGAGGTTAGAGTGATGTCGATAGATTTTGAAAAGGCGTTTGATCGTCTGTCACATAGGTTTTTGTTTAGAGTATTAGTGAGAATGGGATTCCCGGGGGATTTTGTAAATGTTGTAAGGATGCTGTATGATGGAGTATATAGTAAGGTTTTGATAAATGGTTGGATGTCTGAGAAGGTGAAAGTATGTTCTGGTGTAAGGCAGGGTTGTCCGTTGTCCCCTATGGCTTTTATATGTGCTATGGAGCCATTATTAGAGATGTTGCGGCGGGATAAGTGTGTTAGAGGGTTAAAAATTCCAGGGAGTGGTGGGAGAGAAGTCAAAGTTTTGGCCTACATGGATGATGTGTGTATTTTGGGAGAGTCTGTGGCTGTTATGAGAAGGGCAAAGTTACTAGTTGGATTGTTTTGTGGAGCATCTGGGTTTAAGGTGAATTGGGACAAAAGTGAGTATAAATGTTTTGGTAGTATGCAAGGAAGTGAGGATGTGGGTATGAAGAATATTGAAGGTGGTATTCAGGTTTTAGGTGTTAAAATGGATGAAAGATTGGATGGGAGAGAAAGTTGGGATGATGTAGAGAAGAGAGTGTCCAAAAAATTGAGTCTTTGGAGGTTGAGAGATTTGTCTATGGTTGGGAAAGTGCTGGTTGTGAAAAGTGTAATATTGCCTATTTTATTGTATGTGGCAATAGTGTTTCCGCCAAGTTACATGGTTTTAAGGAAGTTAAAAAGAATTTTGTTTGTGTTTTTTTGGGGTACAAAAGTGGAAAGAGTGAGGAGAGAAGTTGTGATGAAGGATGGTAGTAAGGGTGGAATGGGATTTCCAAATCTAGATGTGTATTTGGGGGTGAATGTGGTGTTTGCGGTTAGAAGGATGATGAGAGGAGAAAAGAATTTTGCATGTATGTTGAGATATTTAGGTGGGCGTGTGTTATGCAAATTAGGTTGGCTGGAGAGAGATTTGAGAGTGCCTTATGCGTTTGTGTGCCCGAGTTGGTATTTGTATGTGGAAAAGTTTTTGGAGAGTTATAGGTTGATTGGTGTGAGAAAGGAGTTGTTTGAAAGTAAGAAGAATGTGTTTGGGTATGTCGCCGCAAGTGAGGTGGAGTGTCCGATTAATATGGTAAGAGGCCAGGATGTGTCTAAGGTGTGGAAGAGTTTAATGACAGATGGAATATCAAATAGACAGAGAGAGATAGGATGGCAGTGTTTGCATGGAGCGTTACCAGTAAGAGAGTTCCAAAGGAATAGAGGAATTGGAAGGAGTGAAATATGTCCGAGGGAAGATTGTAGTGGGGTTGAAAGTGTGATGCATGTGATTTGGAATTGTGACATGGCTCAGAATGTATGGAGAGGGATAGGTCCGTTGTGTAAGGAGTTGACTGGGATAAATAGGTTGTCATATGAGGTTGTGATGTTTGGTCTTAGTATGATTGGAAGAAAGAATGAAAGGGTGTTGTTTGTGTTGTTGGCGATTGTGAAGGAAGTCTTGTGGGATGTTAGAAATTTATATGTGTTTAAGAGAAAAGATGTGACTGTGGAAGGAAGTTTAAGAATGATTCTGGATAGGTTGTACACCGTTTATTTACGTGATAAAAAGAAATTAGGTGAAATAGATGCAGAGGGGATATGGAAATTTTTGAAGTGGAGACATGTTGTAAGGGTGTAATGGTGATGGTATTTGAATTTGTTTTGAATTTGCTTTGAACAAATAAAGAATGACCTAATGATGAGTTAGACTTTACCATGAGTCAAAAATGACGCGTTATCTAAGTGGTGTTTAGTCTAAACCTGAAGGTTTATAAAAAAAAAAAAAAAAATCTGTTCTTATCAGTTTAATATCTGATACGTCCCCTATCTGGGGACCATATATTAAATGGATTTTTGAGAACGGGGGCCGATTTCGAAGCTTGCTTCCGTCGCCCTATGCATTGACCCGATATGGCAGTATCTTCGGGTACAGTGCACCACCCCCTTACAGGGTTAAAAAGAAAGATTCCTACTTTCATTGCTACCTGCTTGCTGGCTAGCCAGCTAGCCAGCCCTGTGGGCCTTGCTGCTGCTGCTGCTGCTGCTGCAGCCAAAAAACAAAAGGTGGTGCTGCTGCTGCTTCTGCTGCTTCTGCTTGTGTCTGGCCGCTGTTGGAGCGTCCAGGCACAGGACTTCTGCTGCTGCTGACTAAATGGCCTCCTTAATTGGATCAATTGAGTAGCCAGCACACCTGTGCAGGTAGGGCATGACATGATAGGCAGCTGCCTTGATAGCGGGTGGGTGCTGAATGTTCCTAATTGACAAAATAAGATTAATGCTTATGAAGAAATATAAAATCTCATCCCTTCCCCAATATCGCGCCACACCCCTACCCCTTAATTCCCTGGTTGAACTTGATGGACATATGTCTTTTTTCGACCGTACTAACTATGTAACTATGTAACATAACATGGGGGGGTCTCCTGGCTGTTCACACAGGTGTGTCATTGCTGTACATTGACCATGCATTGCTTCTGTGGTATTGCAAAGGCAAAGACAAATGCTTCCACAAATCCATTGCACTAATGGATTGGTCATCAGCTGGCTGTCTATGTCCCGCATCAATATAGACCAAAGTACAGAGGGTTAGGCTATGCTATAGTGCACCTACCTGATGCATCAGAAGGTGCGAGGCCCTTGCTAAATTCTGTGCACAGACTTTGAGATCTATGCTTTAGACTGTATCTAAACCTGCTCCAACATGGACTGACATTCTGGCCTACTTTCAGCCGATGCGACTTGTCTGTCGCTGAACAGTCGCTTTTTATGTATTCAGCACCTATGTATAATGTTGTAAAAATGCTCTAGAAGCTAAAGTCGCAGAAATGTCACACATATTTGGCCTGCAACTTTCTGTGCGACAAATTCAGACAGGAAAAATCAGTATAAATCCTTAGAAAATTATCCCCCAGTGTCTCCATCTGCTGGCGGTATTGAATAAGCATTGCTGCACTGATGGGGTATGCATTAGACGAAAAAAAAGAAGAAAAAGAAGAATAATACGCCCAGAAAAGAGGCGAAAAGGAGAAAAACGTAAAAAAACGTGAAAAAAAAGTAAGAGGAAGAGAAGGGAAAAAAAGGTGGAAATGGGTTTAAAAGTGATTTCGGCGGAGAAATATATATATATATATATATATATATATATATATATACGCGCACACACACACATATATATAAACGTATTCTCCGTTGAGATATTGCAGCCGCTGCTGTGTCCAGGCCCAGGAGCCTTAGCACTGTGCTGTGATGTCACTCAATACCACTGACATCACTAGGTGTAAACAACATCTTTCCTTTGCTGTGTATGTGACTATGGAGCTGTTTGGTGATGTCGTCTATTATGGCCTTCATAGAAGCAACAGGAGATTGTTGCATCCATCTAGAACCCTCAGAACTACAGTGCTATGATGTCACTCACTTCCACAGGCCTTGCAGAGTGTAAACAACAACAACCCAGCTTTGTTGTGTATGTAACCAAAGGGATTTGTGATGTCACCTAGAACCTTCACAGCAGCGACAGCTTTATGAGGAGCATCAGCACTGCTCTGCCTGAGCAGAACCATCACCGCCATAGGTTGTCAAATAACCTGGATTTAACCCACACAGGTAAGTCCAATGGGGTGCAGGCATGTCCTCTATGCTTACAGCTTCCCGTGGGTGTTGGTTTGATACCGTTTGGGGACAGCCAAGGAGGCATCTGCAGGCAACAAAGGTAGGTGTGTGCTTGTGTGTGTGTTTCCTATGCAGATCCTAAGCCCAGTGTCACATGCAAGTAGGAGGAGTAAGAAGGGTTCCTGGCAAATCCGGGTTATGGATTGCATTTAAAAAGGCCCCGTGGGAGTGCAATGGGCCCCTGTCTTGCTGCTTAGCAATAATGGTATGGGTTTAGGTTCTGCTGTGTGTACTGGTGGTTGACTGCCCCCCAGCCCAGAGTGTGCATGGAAAATTGTCTGGCAGCCTCCCTGACAGCAAGCAGTGATAGTGCCCATGAAGGGGACCTTGTTGGGCCCGCCCCTTTCACGGTTATCGCTTCTCGGCCTTTTGGCTAAGATCAAGTGTAGTATCTGTTCTTATCAGTTTAATATCTGATACGTCCCCTATCTGGGGACCATATATTAAATGGATTTTTGAGAACGGGGGCCGATTTCGAAGCTTGCTTCCGTCGCCCTATGCATTGACCCGATATGGCAGTATCTTCGGGTACTGTGCACCACCCCCTTACAGGGTTAAAAAGAAAGATTCCTACTTTCATTGCTACCTGCTTGCTGGCTAGCCAGCTAGCCAGCCCTGTGGGCCTTGCTGCTGCTGCAGCCAAAAAACAAAAGGTGGTGCTGCTGCTGCTTCTGCTGCTTCTGCTTCTGCTTGTGTCTGGCCCCTGTTGGAGCGTCCAGGCACAGGACTTCTGCTGCTGCTGACTAAATGGCCTCCTTAATTGGATCATTTGAGTAGCCAGCACACCTGTGCAGGTAGGGCATGACATGATAGGCAGCTGCCTTGATAGCGGGTGGGTGCTGAATGTTCCTAATTGACAAAATAAGATTAATGCTTATGAAGAAATATAAAATCTCATCCCTTCCCCAATATCGCGCCACACCCCTACCCCTTAATTCCCTGGTTGAACGTGATGGACATATGTCTTTTTTCGACCGTACTAACTATGTAACTATGTAACATAACATGGGGGGGGGGGGGGGGTCTCCTGGCTGTTCACACAGGTGTGTCATTGCTGTACATTGACCATGCATTGCTTCTGTGGTATTGCAAAGGCAAAGACAAATGCTTCCAGCCATCCATTGCACTAATGGATTGGTCATCAGCTGGCTGTCTATGTCCCGCATCAATATAGACCAAAGTACAGAGGGTTAGGCTATGCTATTGTGCACCTACCTGATGCATCAGAAGGTGCGAGGCCCTTGCTAAATTCTGTGCACAGACTTTGAGATCTATGCTTTAGACTGTATCTAAACCTGCTCCAACATGGACTGACATTCTGGCCTACTTTCAGCCGATGCGACTTGTCTGTCGCTGAACAGTCGCTTTTTATGTATTCAGCACCTATGTATAATGTTGTAAAAATGCTCTAGAAGCTAAAGTCGCAGAAATGTCACACATATTTGGCCTGCAACTTTCTGTGCGACAAATTCAGACAGGAAAAATCAGTATAAATCCTTAGAAAATTATCCCCCAGTGTCTCCATCTGCTGGCGGTATTGAATAAGCATTGCTGCACTGATGGGGTATGCATTAGACGAAAAAAAAGAAGAAAAAGAAGAATAATACGCCCAGAAAAGAGGCGAAAAGGAGAAAAACGTAAAAAAACGTGAAAAAAAAGTAAGAGGAAGAGAAGGGAAAAAAAGGTGGAAATGGGTTTAAAAGTGATTTCGGCGGAGAAATATATATATATATATATATATATATATATATATATATATATATATATATATGCGCACACACACACATAGATATAAACGTATTCTCCGTTGAGATATTGCAGCCGCTGCTGTGTCCAGGCCCAGGAGCCTTAGCACTGTGCTGTGATGTCACTCAATACCACTGACATCACTAGGTGTAAACAACATCTCTCCTTTGCTGTGTATGTGACTATGGAGCTGTTTGGTGATGTCGTCTATTACGGCCTTCATAGAAGCAACAGGAGATTGTTGCATCCATCTTGAACCCTCAGAACTACAGTGCTATGATGTCACTCACTTCCACAGGCCTTGCAGAGTGTAAACAACAACAACCCAGCTTTGTTGTGTATGTAACCAAAGGGATTTGTGATGTCACCTAGAACCTTCACAGCAGCGACAGCTTTATGAGGAGCATCAGCACTGCTCTGCCTGAGCAGAACCATCACCGCCATAGGTTGTCAAATAACCCGGATTTAACCCACACAGGTAAGTCCAATGGGGTGCAGGCATGTCCTCTATGCTTACAGCTTCCCGTGGGTGTTGGTTTGATACCGTTTGGGGACAGCCAAGGAGGCATCTGCAGGCAACAAAGGTAGGTGTGTGCTTGTGTGTGTGTTTCCTATGCAGATCCTAAGCCCAGTGTCACATGCAAGTAGGAGGAGTAAGAAGGGTTCCTGGCAAATCCGGGTTATGGATTGCATTTAAAAAGGCCCCGTGGGAGTGCAATGGGCCCCTGTCTTGCTGCTTAGCAATAATGGTATGGGTTTAGGTTCTGCTGTGTGTACTGGTGGTTGACTGCCCCCCAGCCCAGAGTGTGCATGGAAAATTGTCTGGCAGCCTCCCTGACAGCAAGCAGTGATAGTGCCCATGAAGGGGACCTTGTTGGGCCCGCCCCTTTCACGGTTATCGCTTCTCGGCCTTTTGGCTAAGATCAAGTGTAGTATCTGTTCTTATCAGTTTAATATCTGATACGTCCCCTATCTGGGGACCATATATTAAATGGATTTTTGAGAACGGGGGCCGATTTCGAAGCTTGCTTCCGTCGCCCTATGCATTGACCCGATATGGCAGTATCTTCGGGTACAGTGCACCACCCCCTTACAGGGTTAAAAAGAAAGATTCCTACTTTCATTGCTACCTGCTTGCTGGCTAGCCAGCTAGCCAGCCCTGTGGGCCTTGCTGCTGCTGCAGCCAAAAAACAAAAGGTGGTGCTGCTGCTGCTTCTGCTGCTTCTGCTTCTGCTTGTGTCTGGCCCCTGTTGGAGCGTCCAGGCACAGGACTTCTGCTGCTGCTGACTAAATGGCCTCCTTAATTGGATCATTTGAGTAGCCAGCACACCTGTGCAGGTAGGGCATGACATGATAGGCAGCTGCCTTGATAGCGGGTGGGTGCTGAATGTTCCTAATTGACAAAATAAGATTAATGCTTATGAAGAAATATAAAATCTCATCCCTTCCCCAATATCGCGCCACACCCCTACCCCTTAATTCCCTGGTTGAACGTGATGGACATATGTCTTTTTTCGACCGTACTAACTATGTAACTATGTAACATAACATGGGGGGGGGGGGGGGGGTCTCCTGGCTGTTCACACAGGTGTGTCATTGCTGTACATTGACCATGCATTGCTTCTGTGGTATTGCAAAGGCAAAGACAAATGCTTCCAGCCATCCATTGCACTAATGGATTGGTCATCAGCTGGCTGTCTATGTCCCGCATCAATATAGACCAAAGTACAGAGGGTTAGGCTATGCTATTGTGCACCTACCTGATGCATCAGAAGGTGCGAGGCCCTTGCTAAATTCTGTGCACAGACTTTGAGATCTATGCTTTAGACTGTATCTAAACCTGCTCCAACATGGACTGACATTCTGGCCTACTTTCAGCCGATGCGACTTGTCTGTCGCTGAACAGTCGCTTTTTATGTATTCAGCACCTATGTATAATGTTGTAAAAATGCTCTAGAAGCTAAAGTCGCAGAAATGTCACACATATTTGGCCTGCAACTTTCTGTGCGACAAATTCAGACAGGAAAAATCAGTATAAATCCTTAGAAAATTATCCCCCAGTGTCTCCATCTGCTGGCGGTATTGAATAAGCATTGCTGCACTGATGGGGTATGCATTAGACGAAAAAAAAGAAGAAAAAGAAGAATAATACGCCCAGAAAAGAGGCGAAAAGGAGAAAAACGTAAAAAAACGTGAAAAAAAAGTAAGAGGAAGAGAAGGGAAAAAAAGGTGGAAATGGGTTTAAAAGTGATTTCGGCGGAGAAATATATATATATATATATATATATATATATATATATATATATATGCGCACACACACACATAGATATAAACGTATTCTCCGTTGAGATATTGCAGCCGCTGCTGTGTCCAGGCCCAGGAGCCTTAGCACTGTGCTGTGATGTCACTCAATACCACTGACATCACTAGGTGTAAACAACATCTCTCCTTTGCTGTGTATGTGACTATGGAGCTGTTTGGTGATGTCGTCTATTACGGCCTTCATAGAAGCAACAGGAGATTGTTGCATCCATCTTGAACCCTCAGAACTACAGTGCTATGATGTCACTCACTTCCACAGGCCTTGCAGAGTGTAAACAACAACAACCCAGCTTTGTTGTGTATGTAACCAAAGGGATTTGTGATGTCACCTAGAACCTTCACAGCAGCGACAGCTTTATGAGGAGCATCAGCACTGCTCTGCCTGAGCAGAACCATCACCGCCATAGGTTGTCAAATAACCCGGATTTAACCCACACAGGTAAGTCCAATGGGGTGCAGGCATGTCCTCTATGCTTACAGCTTCCCGTGGGTGTTGGTTTGATACCGTTTGGGGACAGCCAAGGAGGCATCTGCAGGCAACAAAGGTAGGTGTGTGCTTGTGTGTGTGTTTCCTATGCAGATCCTAAGCCCAGTGTCACATGCAAGTAGGAGGAGTAAGAAGGGTTCCTGGCAAATCCGGGTTATGGATTGCATTTAAAAAGGCCCCGTGGGAGTGCAATGGGCCCCTGTCTTGCTGCTTAGCAATAATGGTATGGGTTTAGGTTCTGCTGTGTGTACTGGTGGTTGACTGCCCCCCAGCCCAGAGTGTGCATGGAAAATTGTCTGGCAGCCTCCCTGACAGCAAGCAGTGATAGTGCCCATGAAGGGGACCTTGTTGGGCCCGCCCCTTTCACGGTTATCGCTTCTCGGCCTTTTGGCTAAGATCAAGTGTAGTATCTGTTCTTATCAGTTTAATATCTGATACGTCCCCTATCTGGGGACCATATATTAAATGGATTTTTGAGAACGGGGGCCGATTTCGAAGCTTGCTTCCGTCGCCCTATGCATTGACCCGATATGGCAGTATCTTCGGGTACAGTGCACCACCCCCTTACAGGGTTAAAAAGAAAGATTCCTACTTTCATTGCTACCTGCTTGCTGGCTAGCCAGCTAGCCAGCCCTGTGGGCCTTGCTGCTGCTGCAGCCAAAAAACAAAAGGTGGTGCTGCTGCTGCTTCTGCTGCTTCTGCTTCTGCTTGTGTCTGGCCCCTGTTGGAGCGTCCAGGCACAGGACTTCTGCTGCTGCTGACTAAATGGCCTCCTTAATTGGATCATTTGAGTAGCCAGCACACCTGTGCAGGTAGGGCATGACATGATAGGCAGCTGCCTTGATAGCGGGTGGGTGCTGAATGTTCCTAATTGACAAAATAAGATTAATGCTTATGAAGAAATATAAAATCTCATCCCTTCCCCAATATCGCGCCACACCCCTACCCCTTAATTCCCTGGTTGAACGTGATGGACATATGTCTTTTTTCGACCGTACTAACTATGTAACTATGTAACATAACATGGGGGGGGGGGGGGGGGTCTCCTGGCTGTTCACACAGGTGTGTCATTGCTGTACATTGACCATGCATTGCTTCTGTGGTATTGCAAAGGCAAAGACAAATGCTTCCAGCCATCCATTGCACTAATGGATTGGTCATCAGCTGGCTGTCTATGTCCCGCATCAATATAGACCAAAGTACAGAGGGTTAGGCTATGCTATTGTGCACCTACCTGATGCATCAGAAGGTGCGAGGCCCTTGCTAAATTCTGTGCACAGACTTTGAGATCTATGCTTTAGACTGTATCTAAACCTGCTCCAACATGGACTGACATTCTGGCCTACTTTCAGCCGATGCGACTTGTCTGTCGCTGAACAGTCGCTTTTTATGTATTCAGCACCTATGTATAATGTTGTAAAAATGCTCTAGAAGCTAAAGTCGCAGAAATGTCACACATATTTGGCCTGCAACTTTCTGTGCGACAAATTCAGACAGGAAAAATCAGTATAAATCCTTAGAAAATTATCCCCCAGTGTCTCCATCTGCTGGCGGTATTGAATAAGCATTGCTGCACTGATGGGGTATGCATTAGACGAAAAAAAAGAAGAAAAAGAAGAATAATACGCCCAGAAAAGAGGCGAAAAGGAGAAAAACGTAAAAAAACGTGAAAAAAAAGTAAGAGGAAGAGAAGGGAAAAAAAGGTGGAAATGGGTTTAAAAGTGATTTCGGCGGAGAAATATATATATATATATATATATATATACTATATATATATATATATATGCGCACACACACACATAGATATAAACGTATTCTCCGTTGAGATATTGCAGCCGCTGCTGTGTCCAGGCCCAGGAGCCTTAGCACTGTGCTGTGATGTCACTCAATACCACTGACATCACTAGGTGTAAACAACATCTCTCCTTTGCTGTGTATGTGACTATGGAGCTGTTTGGTGATGTCGTCTATTACGGCCTTCATAGAAGCAACAGGAGATTGTTGCATCCATCTTGAACCCTCAGAACTACAGTGCTATGATGTCACTCACTTCCACAGGCCTTGCAGAGTGTAAACAACAACAACCCAGCTTTGTTGTGTATGTAACCAAAGGGATTTGTGATGTCACCTAGAACCTTCACAGCAGCGACAGCTTTATGAGGAGCATCAGCACTGCTCTGCCTGAGCAGAACCATCACCGCCATAGGTTGTCAAATAACCCGGATTTAACCCACACAGGTAAGTCCAATGGGGTGCAGGCATGTCCTCTATGCTTACAGCTTCCCGTGGGTGTTGGTTTGATACCGTTTGGGGACAGCCAAGGAGGCATCTGCAGGCAACAAAGGTAGGTGTGTGCTTGTGTGTGTGTTTCCTATGCAGATCCTAAGCCCAGTGTCACATGCAAGTAGGAGGAGTAAGAAGGGTTCCTGGCAAATCCGGGTTATGGATTGCATTTAAAAAGGCCCCGTGGGAGTGCAATGGGCCCCTGTCTTGCTGCTTAGCAATAATGGTATGGGTTTAGGTTCTGCTGTGTGTACTGGTGGTTGACTGCCCCCCAGCCCAGAGTGTGCATGGAAAATTGTCTGGCAGCCTCCCTGACAGCAAGCAGTGATAGTGCCCATGAAGGGGACCTTGTTGGGCCCGCCCCTTTCACGGTTATCGCTTCTCGGCCTTTTGGCTAAGATCAAGTGTAGTATCTGTTCTTATCAGTTTAATATCTGATACGTCCCCTATCTGGGGACCATATATTAAATGGATTTTTGAGAACGGGGGCCGATTTCGAAGCTTGCTTCCGTCGCCCTATGCATTGACCCGATATGGCAGTATCTTCGGGTACAGTGCACCACCCCCTTACAGGGTTAAAAAGAAAGATTCCTACTTTCATTGCTACCTGCTTGCTGGCTAGCCAGCTAGCCAGCCCTGTGGGCCTTGCTGCTGCTGCAGCCAAAAAACAAAAGGTGGTGCTGCTGCTGCTTCTGCTGCTTCTGCTTCTGCTTGTGTCTGGCCCCTGTTGGAGCGTCCAGGCACAGGACTTCTGCTGCTGCTGACTAAATGGCCTCCTTAATTGGATCATTTGAGTAGCCAGCACACCTGTGCAGGTAGGGCATGACATGATAGGCAGCTGCCTTGATAGCGGGTGGGTGCTGAATGTTCCTAATTGACAAAATAAGATTAATGCTTATGAAGAAATATAAAATCTCATCCCTTCCCCAATATCGCGCCACACCCCTACCCCTTAATTCCCTGGTTGAACGTGATGGACATATGTCTTTTTTCGACCGTACTAACTATGTAACTATGTAACATAACATGGGGGGGGGGGGGGGGGGGGTCTCCTGGCTGTTCACACAGGTGTGTCATTGCTGTACATTGACCATGCATTGCTTCTGTGGTATTGCAAAGGCAAAGACAAATGCTTCCAGCCATCCATTGCACTAATGGATTGGTCATCAGCTGGCTGTCTATGTCCCGCATCAATATAGACCAAAGTACAGAGGGTTAGGCTATGCTATTGTGCACCTACCTGATGCATCAGAAGGTGCGAGGCCCTTGCTAAATTCTGTGCACAGACTTTGAGATCTATGCTTTAGACTGTATCTAAACCTGCTCCAACATGGACTGACATTCTGGCCTACTTTCAGCCGATGCGACTTGTCTGTCGCTGAACAGTCGCTTTTTATGTATTCAGCACCTATGTATAATGTTGTAAAAATGCTCTAGAAGCTAAAGTCGCAGAAATGTCACACATATTTGGCCTGCAACTTTCTGTGCGACAAATTCAGACAGGAAAAATCAGTATAAATCCTTAGAAAATTATCCCCCAGTGTCTCCATCTGCTGGCGGTATTGAATAAGCATTGCTGCACTGATGGGGTATGCATTAGACGAAAAAAAAGAAGAAAAAGAAGAATAATACGCCCAGAAAAGAGGCGAAAAGGAGAAAAACGTAAAAAAACGTGAAAAAAAAGTAAGAGGAAGAGAAGGGAAAAAAAGGTGGAAATGGGTTTAAAAGTGATTTCGGCGGAGAAATATATATATATATATATATATATATATATATATATATATATATATATGCGCACACACACACATAGATATAAACGTATTCTCCGTTGAGATATTGCAGCCGCTGCTGTGTCCAGGCCCAGGAGCCTTAGCACTGTGCTGTGATGTCACTCAATACCACTGACATCACTAGGTGTAAACAACATCTCTCCTTTGCTGTGTATGTGACTATGGAGCTGTTTGGTGATGTCGTCTATCTATTACGGCCTTCATAGAAGCAACAGGAGATTGTTGCATCCATCTTGAACCCTCAGAACTACAGTGCTATGATGTCACTCACTTCCACAGGCCTTGCAGAGTGTAAACAACAACAACCCAGCTTTGTTGTGTATGTAACCAAAGGGATTTGTGATGTCACCTAGAACCTTCACAGCAGCGACAGGCTTTATGAGGAGCATCAGCACTGCTCTGCCTGAGCAGACCATCACCGCCATAGGTTGTCAAATAACCCCCACACAGGTAAGTCCAATGGGGTGCAGGCATGTCCTCTATGCTTACAGCTTCCCGTGGGTGTTGGTTTGATACCGTTTGGGGACAGCCAAGGAGGCATCTGCAGGCAACAAAGGTAGGTGTGTGCTTGTGTGTGTGTTTCCTATGCAGATCCTAAGCCCAGTGTCACATGCAAGTAGGAGGAGTAAGAAGGGTTCCTGGCAAATCCGGGTTATGGATTGCATTTAAAAAGGCCCCGTGGGAGTGCAATGGGCCCCTGTCTTGCTGCTTAGCAATAATGGTATGGGTTTAGGTTCTGCTGTGTGTACTGGTGGTTGACTGCCCCCCAGCCCAGAGTGTGCATGGAAAATTGTCTGGCAGCCTCCCTGACAGCAAGCAGTGATAGTGCCCATGAAGGGGACCTTGTTGGGCCCGCCCCTTTCACGGTTATCGCTTCTCGGCCTTTTGGCTAAGATCAAGTGTAGTATCTGTTCTTATCAGTTTAATATCTGATACGTCCCCTATCTGGGGACCATATATTAAATGGATTTTTGAGAACGGGGGCCGATTTCGAAGCTTGCTTCCGTCGCCCTATGCATTGACCCGATATGGCAGTATCTTCGGGTACAGTGCACCACCCCCTTACAGGGTTAAAAAGAAAGATTCCTACTTTCATTGCTACCTGCTTGCTGGCTAGCCAGCTAGCCAGCCCTGTGGGCCTTGCTGCTGCTGCAGCCAAAAAACAAAAGGTGGTGCTGCTGCTGCTTCTGCTGCTTCTGCTTCTGCTTGTGTCTGGCCCCTGTTGGAGCGTCCAGGCACAGGACTTCTGCTGCTGCTGACTAAATGGCCTCCTTAATTGGATCATTTGAGTAGCCAGCACACCTGTGCAGGTAGGGCATGACATGATAGGCAGCTGCCTTGATAGCGGGTGGGTGCTGAATGTTCCTAATTGACAAAATAAGATTAATGCTTATGAAGAAATATAAAATCTCATCCCTTCCCCAATATCGCGCCACACCCCTACCCCTTAATTCCCTGGTTGAACGTGATGGACATATGTCTTTTTTCGACCGTACTAACTATGTAACTATGTAACATAACATGGGGGGGGGGGGGGGTCTCCTGGCTGTTCACACAGGTGTGTCATTGCTGTACATTGACCATGCATTGCTTCTGTGGTATTGCAAAGGCAAAGACAAATGCTTCCAGCCATCCATTGCACTAATGGATTGGTCATCAGCTGGCTGTCTATGTCCCGCATCAATATAGACCAAAGTACAGAGGGTTAGGCTATGCTATTGTGCACCTACCTGATGCATCAGAAGGTGCGAGGCCCTTGCTAAATTCTGTGCACAGACTTTGAGATCTATGCTTTAGACTGTATCTAAACCTGCTCCAACATGGACTGACATTCTGGCCTACTTTCAGCCGATGCGACTTGTCTGTCGCTGAACAGTCGCTTTTTATGTATTCAGCACCTATGTATAATGTTGTAAAAATGCTCTAGAAGCTAAAGTCGCAGAAATGTCACACATATTTGGCCTGCAACTTTCTGTGCGACAAATTCAGACAGGAAAAATCAGTATAAATCCTTAGAAAATTATCCCCCAGTGTCTCCATCTGCTGGCGGTATTGAATAAGCATTGCTGCACTGATGGGGTATGCATTAGACGAAAAAAAAGAAGAAAAAGAAGAATAATACGCCCAGAAAAGAGGCGAAAAGGAGAAAAACGTAAAAAAACGTGAAAAAAAAGTAAGAGGAAGAGAAGGGAAAAAAAGGTGGAAATGGGTTTAAAAGTGATTTCGGCGGAGAAATATATATATATATATATATATATATATATATATATATATATATATGCGCACACACACACATAGATATAAACGTATTCTCCGTTGAGATATTGCAGCCGCTGCTGTGTCCAGGCCCAGGAGCCTTAGCACTGTGCTGTGATGTCACTCAATACCACTGACATCACTAGGTGTAAACAACATCTCTCCTTTGCTGTGTATGTGACTATGGAGCTGTTTGGTGATGTCGTCTATTACGGCCTTCATAGAAGCAACAGGAGATTGTTGCATCCATCTTGAACCCTCAGAACTACAGTGCTATGATGTCACTCACTTCCACAGGCCTTGCAGAGTGTAAACAACAACAACCCAGCTTTGTTGTGTATGTAACCAAAGGGATTTGTGATGTCACCTAGAACCTTCACAGCAGCGACAGCTTTATGAGGAGCATCAGCACTGCTCTGCCTGAGCAGAACCATCACCGCCATAGGTTGTCAAATAACCCGGATTTAACCCACACAGGTAAGTCCAATGGGGTGCAGGCATGTCCTCTATGCTTACAGCTTCCCGTGGGTGTTGGTTTGATACCGTTTGGGGACAGCCAAGGAGGCATCTGCAGGCAACAAAGGTAGGTGTGTGCTTGTGTGTGTGTTTCCTATGCAGATCCTAAGCCCAGTGTCACATGCAAGTAGGAGGAGTAAGAAGGGTTCCTGGCAAATCCGGGTTATGGATTGCATTTAAAAAGGCCCCGTGGGAGTGCAATGGGCCCCTGTCTTGCTGCTTAGCAATAATGGTATGGGTTTAGGTTCTGCTGTGTGTACTGGTGGTTGACTGCCCCCCAGCCCAGAGTGTGCATGGAAAATTGTCTGGCAGCCTCCCTGACAGCAAGCAGTGATAGTGCCCATGAAGGGGACCTTGTTGGGCCCGCCCCTTTCACGGTTATCGCTTCTCGGCCTTTTGGCTAAGATCAAGTGTAGTATCTGTTCTTATCAGTTTAATATCTGATACGTCCCCTATCTGGGGACCATATATTAAATGGATTTTTGAGAACGGGGGCCGATTTCGAAGCTTGCTTCCGTCGCCCTATGCATTGACCCGATATGGCAGTATCTTCGGGTACAGTGCACCACCCCCTTACAGGGTTAAAAAGAAAGATTCCTACTTTCATTGCTACCTGCTTGCTGGCTAGCCAGCTAGCCAGCCCTGTGGGCCTTGCTGCTGCTGCAGCCAAAAAACAAAAGGTGGTGCTGCTGCTGCTTCTGCTGCTTCTGCTTCTGCTTGTGTCTGGCCCCTGTTGGAGCGTCCAGGCACAGGACTTCTGCTGCTGCTGACTAAATGGCCTCCTTAATTGGATCATTTGAGTAGCCAGCACACCTGTGCAGGTAGGGCATGACATGATAGGCAGCTGCCTTGATAGCGGGTGGGTGCTGAATGTTCCTAATTGACAAAATAAGATTAATGCTTATGAAGAAATATAAAATCTCATCCCTTCCCCAATATCGCGCCACACCCCTACCCCTTAATTCCCTGGTTGAACGTGATGGACATATGTCTTTTTTCGACCGTACTAACTATGTAACTATGTAACATAACATGGGGGGGGGGGTCTCCTGGCTGTTCACACAGGTGTGTCATTGCTGTACATTGACCATGCATTGCTTCTGTGGTATTGCAAAGGCAAAGACAAATGCTTCCAGCCATCCATTGCACTAATGGATTGGTCATCAGCTGGCTGTCTATGTCCCGCATCAATATAGACCAAAGTACAGAGGGTTAGGCTATGCTATTGTGCACCTACCTGATGCATCAGAAGGTGCGAGGCCCTTGCTAAATTCTGTGCACAGACTTTGAGATCTATGCTTTAGACTGTATCTAAACCTGCTCCAACATGGACTGACATTCTGGCCTACTTTCAGCCGATGCGACTTGTCTGTCGCTGAACAGTCGCTTTTTATGTATTCAGCACCTATGTATAATGTTGTAAAAATGCTCCAGAAGCTAAAGTCGCAGAAATGTCACACATATTTGGCCTGCAACTTTCTGTGCGACAAATTCAGACAGGAAAAATCAGTATAAATCCTTAGAAAATTATCCCCCAGTGTCTCCATCTGCTGGCGGTATTGAATAAGCATTGCTGCACTGATGGGGTATGCATTAGACGAAAAAAAAGAAGAAAAAGAAGAATAATACGCCCAGAAAAGAGGCGAAAAGGAGAAAAACGTAAAAAAACGTGAAAAAAAAGTAAGAGGAAGAGAAGGGAAAAAAAGGT